>NC_054877.1:50093986-50226486 GCF_018320785.1 Cheilinus undulatus
TTTGTTACAAATCACATCACTGCTCTCAGAATTTCTTGGAGAACGTATTAAACGCCCTGAAACAGCTGATATAGAAAATAAACTAGTGGCAATAATGAAAAATAAAAAACATGAAGTAGTAAAATTTACTGAATTTTGAATGATGTGTTAATACTCCCCTAGAAAAGACCTGGGAGAGGGACTCTGAAGAGAGCCTGGGCGCTAAAATCTGGACATCAGTTTGGCAGAAAATGCACAAAAATCTAACTCTGCACGGAACAAAACGATAAGCTTTAAATTTATTAACTTTACACCTGGAAAACTGAAGCTTATGCATCTGAACAGCGCTGACCTCTGTTGGCACTGGAACACAGAGAAAGGCACAAACCTCCACATGATCTGGAAACGCTCCAGAATGAAACTTTTTTGGAAGCAAACTTTGCTTTGTCTGTCTAGAATTATTCAGGAGAACTTCCCTTTAGACCCCAACTTACGTACTCTGAACTACATGGATGACAGAAGCCGGCCCAACTTTGAGAGAAAGATTGTATCTGTGGGGTTTATGAGCGCTGGAAGCATTATTGAACTGTAAAATGACTGATAACATCAGAGATCCTGGCTTTACTGGGTTTAGAGCAAACGTCTGACTGTATTTCTACGTTAACACATGAATGTGATCAGTCCACAGGGCTTCAGTAACACTCCCTGTAAACCTGAAAAACAAACACGTGGACAGCTGTGATGACTCAGTGTCAGATATTTAAATGTCATTATTTCTCCTCCTTTAATGTTATTCTAGCTCATACATTCATCGCTACTGTTGTGTCCACTGTTAAAGGGTTCTTTACTTATTTATTCACTTATTCTTATTTATTTTTCCTTTTCAGCCTTTAATCCCACAAATCTTAATACTAATTTTAATGCTACTTTTAATTCTTTTAATTCTTTTATTGATAGTCAGACTCAGTCTAGACCTTCTTTTAGTTTTTATCCCATTTTAGTTTCTGAGGTTCATAAAGTGCTCAGACTTTTAGACAGATAAACTTGAACCTTACTTTTTAAAGCATGCGTCTGATTTTATTGGCTCTCCTTTAACTCACATTTTTAATCTGTCCTTGATCACCAACACTTCACCTCCCATCTGGAAGTCTGCCCATGTCACTCCTCTGCTCAAAGGGGGCGATCCCTCGATTTTAAACAGTTACAGGCCCATATCCACGCTGTCCGTCCTGGCCAAAGTTCTTGAGTCTCTGGTTAGTGATCAGCTGAAGGATTTTTTAACTGAAAACAGTATTTTATCAAACTTTCAGTCTGGTTTTAGAAAGAGACGCAGCACGTTACAGCTGCACTCACTGTTCTCAATGATTTCATTGATTTTATTGATAATAAACAGCATTGTGCAGCCCTCTTCATCGACCTATCCAAAGCATTTGACACTGTAGACCACTCATTTTGGGCTCATCAATTATTTAATGCAGGACTGTCAAAACATGCTGTCGGCTGGTTAGAAAATGACCTGACAGAAGAACTGAGTCTGTGCAGGTGGAGGGCCTCATTTCCAGCTCACTCACTGTTACTAAAGGTGTTCCACAAGGTTCAGTTCTGGGACCACTGCTGTTCATTCTTTAAATCAATAATATCAATTAATATATCAAACGCAAAATTTCATTTTTCTGCTGATGACACGGTCATCAACACCAGTCCAAGCACTTACACAACTACAGCTTGCTTTCAACACCATGCAACAAAATTTGTATGACTTGAAACTGGTTTTAAATGCAGACAAAACAAAGTTATGCTATTCTCAAATTCTAGACCCAGACTTTCTAACCTGCTCAGGGTTCTCAGGTAGAACTTGGTTCCTCTTACAAGTATCTTGGTGTTTTAATTGATGGCTCCCTTTCTTTCTCTGCCCATATTCAGCAGCTTGTTCAGAAACTAAAACTGAAGCTGGGTTTTTTCTTTAGAATAAAGTCCCGTCTCTCTTTCGACTCTAGAAAGAGACTGGTTTCTGCCACATTTATGTCTGTGCTGGACTACGGTGATATTTTGTATAAGCATGTCTCCTCTCTGGATACTGTCTGTCATGGAGCTCTGAGGTTTAAATTTTAAATCTCTTACTCATCATTGTTTGCTGTATGCTCGCGTTGGATGGTCTTCTTTGTCCGCATGCAGACTCAGTCATCGGCGTGTTCTTATTTATAAATGTAGTCTTGGTCTGCTCCCATCCTTCCTTCTGACCTACATCAGTCAGAAGAACACAGGATCTTATCATCTTCAGTCTCAGGATCTTTTCTTACTGTCTATCCCAAAAGTAAGAACTGAACTGGGAAAAAAGGCGTTCAGGTTTGGGGCTCCACGTGCTTGGAACGACCTTCAAAAAGACCTGAAACTAAAAGAAGTGGTTTACTGGACTCTTTTAAGACGATGTTGAGCGACTTGGAGTCAGACACATCTGGCTGCAGATGTTTTGACTGATGCACTTTATCCTTTTCATGTGGGCAATCCAAGCAAATTTGTCTGTCTAAAATTGTGACTTTTCTTTGTTAGTTTATTGAATTCTTGTTTTCTGTGTTTGATGGCTGCGTGTGTTTGTGTATAACTGTGAATGTGCTGCTGTCTTGGACAGGACACTCTTGCAAAAGAGATTTTTAATCTCAGTGAGGTTTTTTCCTGGTTAAATAAATAAAAATAAAAACAGAGATGGTGCAGTCAACCAAAATGAATGACATGAAACTAAAGGCTCTCTGATAAATACAGTTACTCCTTTTATAATCTAAGAGTGGCTCTGCAGACAGATCTCTTGCATTTCTTCCGTTCTGGAGCAGCTGCTTATAGGATACACGTAGACAGTCAAACATGGTGGAAGTCCAGGTTGTTCCTCTGGCTTCTCACTAACATTTCCTTATTTCTCTTTTCTTTTTTCGTGCGGTGGTAGACTTTTTGAAAATGATGAACTTGCTGAAAGCACAAATGATTGTCATCATTATTGTTTTCTTCTTCTGTTCTTTCAAACTCTGTTTTCCTCTCTATTAACGTGGCGGTCCCAGCTACTCCTCTCCTGTAGGATGATCTCTGTTGTAAAGTGTTCAACCTTCACATTTATGTTAACGACCCAGAAGGATGTGAGCTGGTATCAGCTGTAAACCCTGAGCATCAAATAAAATAATAAAAAAAAGGAATTAAACGTTTCTATAAAATGGTTCTAAACGGCTTCACCGTCCCGTGTCGGTTCTATTGTTCCTCTAGAACAGTGACACGTGTGGCTCATTCATTTATCAAATTTAAATATTATTCCCCCAGAAAACCTTAAAAACAGAAACTTTGACCTCTGAAATTATCCACTGACAGTCACGTTAATCAGTTTGTTTCCCAGCAGGTTTAAATGTCAGATTTAATTCTGTTGTGTTTTGTATATTTCCGTTGCCCTTATTTTCATGTTTCTGCTTCTTTAATTCTACTTTTACTGCTTTTAGCACATTTTTGACACTTTTATCCTGCTTTTTGTAAGTTTTTTCACCTTTTTTTCACCCGTGTAGGCTGCCTTTTGCAGTTGAAGCCACTCTTTGCCCATTTTTTTTCTCACCTTTATTTCTGATTTTGCCCATTTTAGTCATTTGTCACTCATTTTTTGCACATCTTTGTCACGTGTAGCTCATTATTTGGTCACTTTTCACCCGTTTTTGCTACAATTCTCCCACTGTTTGCTGCTTTTAGCCCGTTTTTTAAACTTTTAACCAGCTTTTTTCAGGTTTAAGCCCCTTTTCTCACCTTTTTAGCCACTTTTTACACATTAAAGCTTTGTTTTGCAAATAAATGCCACTAATTTTCCATGTTACCACTCTTTCATTTTTGTTGCTTTTTTCCAGATTTTTGCCCATTTAAGGCACTTTTCACTCCTCTTTCTCCATGTTTTTGCTACTTTTCACCCATTTCTGCCACTGTACCCTGCTTTTTTGCAAACGTATGCCATCTATTTTGCCACTCGTTGCCCATTTTTCCCACTTTTTTTGATTTTTTGTCCATTTTAGTCACTTTTAACTTATTTTTTGTAATGTTTTTGCCACTTACAACCCATTATTTGGTAAATTACCACCATTGTCGCCACTTTTCTCCCAGTGTTTGCTGCTTTTGGCCACTTTTTGCCTCTTAGATTGTGGCTCTTTGGTGGAGGGGGATAAAATACCCATAAAAACAAGAACTTTCCCTTTTTTCCGTCTAACGTCACCGGAAGTGAGCCTAGCTCTATGTGAGCCTTCAGAATAAAGCTGGGGGTTTTAAAGTGTCCATAAAAAAACAAAAACTTTCCCTTTTTGCGGTCAAACTTCCCCGGAAGTGAGCCGTTGACCCTCCGTGGCTCCGCAGAAGAAGAAGTTCCTGCTGTTAGCCTTTAGCCGTTAGCTCCTCTCAGTGTGGCTTTATTAACGGAACCGTAGAAGAAGCTGAAGCCGAACCGGAGGGATGGACACCGAGGCAGCCTCTCCGGTAAACACACCGAGCCGGTTTCACCGTGAGCGGTTAGCAGATAAGCTAACTCTGGCTGTTAGCAGCTGTTAGCAGCTGGGCTAACAGAGCTAGCCTGTAGAGCAGAGCTATCACCAAACTCCATTCACTAACAGAGAGGATGAAGATCAGGCTGCTCCTCCTCACACGGCCGAGACCAGCAGAACCAGACATGAGAGAGTTAATCCGAGACTCATTCTGGAGAATTCGGCTCTAAAACATCTCAGGATCCTGTCTTTATTAAAGCTGGAGAGCCGCAGATAGCAGGGCTGGTAGCAGCTTTAAACGCAGGTTAAACAGGTGAGACTGAGCTGAGGGTCAGGTAGGAACACGTGAGGTCACAGCCGAACTGAAGACCTCCATCAGACCGACCGACTCAGGTAATCCTGATCATGGATCCTGATTTTATACCTCTGTGGACGGACAAGAAAGGTTAAAGGGCAAAGATTTAAAGGAGGTTTGGTTAGAGACTAACACCTGACTGACAGGTATCAGAGATGGAGGACCTTAAATCTATAAACCAGACTAACACCTGACTGACAGGTATCAGAGATGGAGGACCTTAAATCTATAAACCAGACTAACACCTGACTGACAGGTATCAGAGATGGAGGACCTTAAATCTAAACCAGACTAACACCTGACTGACAGGTATCAGAGATGGAGGACCTTAAATCTAAACCAGACTAACACCTGACTGACAGGTATCAGAGATGGAGGACCTTAAATCTATAAACCAGACTAACACCTGACTGACAGGTATCAGAGATGGAGGACCTTAAATCTATAAACCAGACTAACACCTGACTGACAGGTATCAGAGATGGAGGACCCTAGATCTAAACCAGACTAACACCTGACTGACAGGTATCAGAGATGGAGGACCTTAAATCTATAAACCAGACTAACACCTGACTGACAGGTATCAGAGATGGAGGACCCTGGATCTAAACCAGACTAACACCTGACTGACAGGTATCAGAGATGGAGGACCTTAAATCTATAAACCAGACTAACACCTGACTGACAGGTATCAGAGATGGAGGACCCTGGATCTAAACCAGACTAACACCTGACTGACAGGTATCAGAGATGGAGGACCTTAAATCTATAAACCAGACTAACACCTGACTGACAGGTATCAGAGATGGAGGACCTTAAATCTGTAAACCAGACTAACACCTGACTGACAGGTATCAGAGATGGAGGACCTTAAATCTAAACCAGACTAACACCTGACTGACAGGTATCAGAGATGGAGGACCTTAAATCTAAACCAGACTAACACCTGACTGACAGGTATCAGAGATGGAGGACCTTAAATCTATAAACCAGACTAACACCTGACTGACAGGTATCAGAGATGGAGGACCCTAGATCTAAACCAGACTAACACCTGACTGACAGGTATCAGAGATGGAGGACCCTAGATCTAAACCAGACTAACACCTGACTGACAGGTATCAGAGATGGAGGACCCTAGATCTAAACCAGACTAACACCTGACTGACAGGTATCAGAGATGGAGGACCTTAAATCTGTAAACCAGACTAACACCTGACTGACAGGTATCAGAGATGGAGGACCTTAAATCTGTAAACCAGACTAACACCTGACTGACAGGTATCAGAGATGGAGGACCCTAGATCTAAACCAGACTAACACCTGACTGACAGGTATCAGAGATGGAGGACCTTAAATCTAAACCAGACTAACACCTGACTGACAGGTATCAGAGATGGAGGACCTTAAATCTAAACCAGACTAACACCTGACTGACAGGTATCAGAGATGGAGGACCTTAAATCTATAAACCAGACTAACACCTGACTGACAGGTATCAGAGATGGAGGACCTTAAATCTAAACCAGACTAACACCTGACTGACAGGTATCAGAGATGGAGGACCCTGGATCTAAACCAGACTAACACCTGACTGACAGGTATCAGAGATGGAGGACCTTAAATCTATAAACCAGACTAACACCTGACTGACAGGTATCAGAGATGGAGGACCTTAAATCTATAAACCAGACTAACACCTGACTGACAGGTATCAGAGATGGAGGACCTTAAATCTAAACCAGACTAACACCTGACTGACAGGTATCAGAGATGGAGGACCTTAAATCTATAAACCAGACTAACACCTGACTGACAGGTATCAGAGATGGAGGACCCTAGATCTAAACCAGACTAACACCTGACTGACAGGTATCAGAGATGGAGGACCTTAAATCTGTAAACCAGACTAACACCTGACTGACAGGTATCAGAGATGGAGGACCTTAAATCTGTAAACCAGACTAACACCTGACTGACAGGTATCAGAGATGGAGGACCTTAAATCTGTAAACCAGACTAACACCTGACTGACAGGTATCAGAGATGGAGGACCATAGATCTAAACCAGACTAACACCTGACTGACAGGTATCAGAGATGGAGGACCTTAAATCTCTAAACCAGACTAACACCTGACTGACAGGTATCAGAGATGGAGGACCCTGGATCTAAACCAGACTAACACCTGACTGACAGGTATCAGAGATGGAGGACCTTAAATCTGTAAACCAGACTAACACCTGACTGACAGGTATCAGAGATGGAGGACCTTAAATCTGTAAACCAGACTAACACCTGACTGACAGGTATCAGAGATGGAGGACCTTAAATCTAAACCAGACTAACACCTGACTGACAGGTATCAGAGATGGAGGACCTTAAATCTGTAAACCAGACTAACACCTGACTGACAGGTATCAGAGATGGAGGACCTTAAATCTAAACCAGACTAACACCTGACTGACAGGTATCAGAGATGGAGGACCTTAAATCTAAACCAGACTAACACCTGACTGACAGGTATCAGAGATGGAGGACCCTAGATCTAAACCAGACTAACACCTGACTGACAGGTATCAGAGATGGAGGACCCTAGATCTAAACCAGACTAACACCTGACTGACAGGTATCAGAGATGGAGGACCCTAGATCTAAACCAGACTAACACCTGACTGACAGGTATCAGAGATGGAGGACCCTAGATCTAAACCAGACTAACACCTGACTGACAGGTATCAGAGATGGAGGACCCTAGATCTAAACCAGACTAACACCTGACTGACAGTTTCTCAGAGATGGAGGACCTTAAATCTGAGATCCAGACATCAAGATGGAGCCAGACTGACAGGTATCAGAGATGGAGGACCTTAAATCTGTAAACCAGACTAACACCTGACTGACAGTTGTATCAGATGGAGGACCAATCTAAACCAGACTGTAACACCTGACTGACAGGTATCAGAGATGGAGGACCTGTAAATCTAAACCAGACTAACACCTGACTGACAGGTATCAGAGATGGATGACCTTAAAGTCCTTATAAAGGCTGATGTCTAACACCTGACTGACAGGGATCAGAGATGGAGGACCCGGCAGTAAACCAGACTAACACCTGACTGAAGATGGTCTACTGCTTTCAGTGCAATAAAGGGTTCTACAAGAAGTCTCACCTGACTGACAGGCTCACCTGATGGAGGACCAAGGCCACACCCAGACTAACACCTGACTGACAGTGTATCAGAGATGGAGGACCCTAGATCTAAACCAGAGTCTGGTCCTCCACCAGCAGGATCCACCAGCGATGGAGGACCTTAAATCTATAAACCAGACTAACTGACCGGACGTTTGCCCTGAAGAGGGACCTGAAGACCCATCACCGCACACACTCTGGGACCAAGCCCTTCAAGTGCTTCTTCAGAGATGGAGGCCCTAGATCTAAACCAGGATGAGCTGTCCCATCACCTGCAGGTATCAGAGATGGAGAAGATCTACCAGACTAACACCTGACTGACAGGAAGATGATGGAGGACCCTAGATCTAAACCAGACTAACACCTGACTGACAGGTATCAGAGATGGAGGACCCGATCTAAACCAGACTAACACCTGACTCATCTGCAGACAAGACCTAGATCTAGCAACCCAGACTAACACCTGACAAGGTGCACCAGGTGGAGGACCCAGACTCCAAACCACATAAATGCCCCACCTGTGGCAAAGGCTTCAAGCTGCTGGGCGGCCTGCGCACCCACCAGAGGACCCATGACGACCTGCGGGACTACCACTGCTCTGAGTGCGGCAAAAGTTTCTCCAGTCTGCAGGGTCTGAAGCTGCACAACCGCACCCACACCGGACTCAAACCCTACAAGTGCCTCGAGTGCGGCAAGAGGTTCACCCAGTCGCCCCACCTCAAGGCCCATATGGTGACCCACACCGGGGAGAGGCCGTTCCTCTGCACCACCTGCGGGAAGAGGTTCACACAGTCCTCCCACCTGCGCTCCCACATCACGCTGTTCCACGTGGGCGAGAAGCCGTTCACCTGCAACGACTGCGGGAAGAGTTTCACCATCGCTCACTACCTGAAGATGCACCGTCTAAGCCACACCAAGGAGAAGCACTACCAGTGCTCCTACTGCAATAAAGGCCTTCTCTACCAAGAACAACTCCTGGAAGCTCACCTGAGGATCCACAGGCCACACCGTTCAACCAGTGACTGGCAGTGTGGGAAGAGCTTCACCGACATCAGGCTGGTCCTGAACCACCAGAGGACCAAACACACCGGGGAGAAGAGCCACTACTGCTTCACCTGTGGAGAGTTCTTCTTCACCAGCACCATGCTGAGAGTCCACCAGCTGGACCACACGGGCGAGCGGCCGCACGTCTGTGACTGCGGGAAGACTTTTAAAACCAAAGCAGTGCTGCGTCTGCACCTGAAGAGGTTCATTGACCATCGACCGGCCCAGTGAATGCCGCACAGACAACACTAGCAGAGATCCTGAAACCAGAACCAAAAACTACTAAACTTTAGAGAGCAGATCATGGTGGCATCAACTTCCATGCTGGGTAATCTGATACCAACGCCACCTTAGTGGGCGTGGTCACACTGAGCATCAACATCCATGCTGGGTAATCTGATACCAACGCCACCTTAGTGGGCGTGGTCACACTGAGCATCAACATCCATGCTGGGTAATCTGATACCAACGTCATCGTAGTAGAGACACTTAGTATCTGAATGGCCAGTATGGATGTTAATGAGAGGTGTAGACGTGGCCAGAGAGTCAGAGACACTTAGATGGACTAAAAACAGGCAGAGAGACCAGAGCTAGGCTGTCTTTGTTCATGTTTTTCTCAGCTCTTTCAGTTTCTGTCACATTTGTTTTCATCCCTTGAACCAAAAGCTGCTGTTTCTTTAACAGTGATGGTTTGTTTGAGCTGAACTGAGCTGCCTGTGGGTCTGATAAACCAGATCAGTGAGGATCCCTTTTTCCTTTTTGAAGCAAAAACTTTCTTTGATAGAAGCTGAGATGATTTCCTGAATGTAACGAACAAACACTGAGCTGTAACACCTACAGAGAAACCAAAAATGATTTTTATGTGTGCTCAGATCATGTAAAGACAAAAACACATTAAAGGAACATTTAGCACCCAGCTCTGCTCTGTTCTTCACCGTCTTCCTCTGTCTGAGGGCTGCAGCGTTGCATCTTCATCTTCATCTTCACCGTCTTCCTCTGTCTGAGGGCTGCAGCGTTGCATCTTCATCTTCATCTTCACCGTCTTCCTCTGTCTGAGGGCTGCAGCGGTGCATCTTCATCTTCATCTTCACCGTCTTCCTCTGTCTGAGGGCTGCAGCGGTGCATCTTCATCTTCATCTTCACCGTCTTCCTCTGTCTGAGGGCTGCAGCGGTGCATCTTCATCTTCATCTTCACCGTCTTCCTCTGTCTGAGGGCTGCAGCGGTGCATCTTCATCTTCATCTTCACCGTCTTCCTCTGTCTGAGGGCTGCTCCGGTGCATCTTCATCATCTTCATCATCACTTCATCATCATCAATTCATCTTCATCATCAGTTCATCATCATTACGATCAGTTAATCTTCATCAGGATCAACAGAATGGTGGTTAAACCAGCCCCAGGCTTCACCCTCTATGCAGCTCTAGAACTCTAGAACTTTAAGACTCTAGAACTCTAGAATTGTAGAACTCTAGGATTATAGAACTGTAGGACTCTAGAACTCTAGAACTGAAGAACTCTAGGACTCTAGGACTCTAGAACTCTAGGACTCTAGGACTCTAGAACTGTAGAACTCTAGGACTGAAGAACTCTAGGACTCTAGAACTCTAGGACTGTAGAACTCTAGAACTCTAGGTCTCTAGAACTCTAGGACTCTAGAACGCTAGGACTCTTGAACTCTATAACTCCAGGACTCTAGAACTCTAGAATTGTAGAACTCTAGGATTATAGAACTGTAGGACTCTAGAACTCTAGAACTGAAGAACTCTAGGACTCTAGAACTCTAGGACTCTAGGACTCTAGAACTCTAGAACTCTACGTCTCTAGAACTCTAGGACTCAGAACTCTATGACTCTTGAACTCTAGGACTCTAGAACTCTAGGACTCTAGAACTCTAAGACTCTAGGACTGTAGAACTCTAGGACTCTAGAACTCTACAACTCTTGAACTCTAGGACTATAGAACTGTACGACTCTTGAACTCTAGGACTCTAGAACCCTTGGACTCTAGGACTCAGAACTCTACGACTCTTGAACTCTAGGACTCTAGAACTCTAGGACTCTAGAACTCTAAGACTCTAGGACTGTAGAACTCTAGAACTCTACGACTCTAGATCCCTAGGACTTCACAACTCTAGGACTCTAGGACTCCTGAACTTTAAGACTCTAGAACTCTATGACTCTAGAACGCTAGGACTCTCAAACTCTAGGACTCTTGAACTCTAGAACTCCAGAACTGTAGAACTATAGGACTCTAGATCTCTAGGACTCTAGAACTTAATGACTCTAGGACTCAAGAACTTTATGACTCTAGGACTCTAGAGCTCTTGGACTATAGAACTTTAGGACTCTAGAGCTCTACAACTCTTGAACTCTAGGACTCTAGAACTTTAGGACTGTAGAACTCTAGGACTGTAGAACTCCAGGACTCTAGAACTTTACGACTTAAAATTCTACGACTCTAGAACTCTATGACTCTAGTTCTTTACGACTCTAGGACTCTAGAACTCCAAGACTCTGGATCCCTACGAAACGAGAACTCTAGGACTCTAGAACTCTAGAACTCTACGTCTCTAGAACTCTAGGACTCTAGAACTCTAGGACTCTAGGACTCTAGAACTCTAGAACTCTACGTCTCTAGAACTCTAGGACTCTAGGACTCTAGGACTCTAGAACTGTAGAACTCTAGGACTGTAGAACTCTAGGACTCTAGAACTCTAGGACTCTAGAACTCTAGGTCTCTAGAACTCTAGGACTCTAGAACGCTAGGACTCTTGAACTCTATAACTCCAGGGCTCTAGAACTCTAGAATTGTAGAACACTAGGACTCTAGAACTCTAGGACTCTAGAACTCTAGAACTGAAGAACTCTAGGACTGTAGAACTCTAGAACTCTAGGACTGTAGAACTCTAGGACTGTAGAACTCTAGGACTGTAGAACTTAACGTCTATGGAACTCTAGGACTCTAGAACACAAGGTCTCTAGAACTCCAGGACTCTAGAACGCTAGGACTCTCAAACTCTAGGACTCTTGAACTCTAGAACTCCAGAACTGTAGAACTATAGGACTCTAGATCTCTAGGACTCTAGAACTTAATGACTCTAGGACTCAAGAACTTTATGACTGTAGAACTCTAGGACTGTAGAACTCCAGGACTCTAGAACTTTACGACTTAAAATTCTACGACTCTAGAACTCTACGACTCTAGTTCTTTACGACTCTAGGACTCTAGAACTCCAAGACTCTGGATCCCTACGAAACGAGAACTCTAGGACTCTAGAACTCTAGGACTCTAGAACTCTAGAACTCTACGTCTCTAGAACTCTAGGACTCTAGAACTCTAGGACTCTAGGACTCTAGAACTCTAGAACTCTACGTCTCTAGAACTCTAGGACTCTAGAACTCTAGGACTCTAGGACTCTAGAACTGTAGAACTCTAGGACTGTAGAACTCTAGGACTCTAGAACTCTAGGACTCTAGAACTCTAGGACTCTAGAACGCTAGGACTCTTGAACTCTATAACTCCAGGGCTCTAGAACTCTAGAATTGTAGAACACTAGGACTCTAGAACTCTAGGACTCTAGGACTGTAGAACTCTAGGACTGTAGAACTCTAGGACTGTAGAACTTAACGTCTATGGAACTCTAGGACTCTAGAACACAAGGTCTCTAGAACTCCAGGACTCTAGAACGCTAGGAATCTAGGACTCCTGAACTTTAAGACTCTAGAACTCTATGACTCTAGATCTCTAGGACTCCAGAACTCTAGGTTTCTAGCACTCAAGGACTGTAGAACTCTAGGACTCTCGAACCTTAGGTCTTTAGAACTCTTGAACTCTTGAACACTAAACTCGAACTCTACAACTTTTAGAACTGTACGACTCCAGAACTCTACGACTCAAGATCTCTATGACTCTAGGACTCTAGAACTTTAGGACTCTAGAGCTTTAGGACTCTTGAAATCTAGGACTCTAGAATTCTACGACTCTTGAAATCTAGGACTCTAGAACTCCATGTCTCTTGAACTCTACGACTCTAGAACTCTACGACTCTTGAACTCTAGGACTCTGGAACTCTATGACTCTTGAACTCTAGGATTGAGAACTCAAGGACTGTAGAACTCTAGGCCTCTAGAACTCTAGGCCTCTAGGACATTAGGACTCTAGAACTCTAGGACTCAAGAACTTTGACTCTAAGACTCTAGAGCTCTCGGACTCTAGAACTCCAGGACTCTAGAACTCTATGACTTTTGAACTCTAGGACTCTAGAACTTTACGACTCTTGAACTCAAGGAAACTAGAACTCTACAACTCTTGAACACTAGGAATCAAGAACTCTACAACTCTTGAACTCTAGGACTCTCAAACTTAACGACTCTAGAACTCTAAGACTCAAGAACTTTACAACTCTTGAACTCTAGGACTCTAGAACTCTATGACTCTTGAACTCTAGGACTCTGGAACTCTATGACTCTTGAACTCTAGGACTCTAGAACTCTATGACTCTTGAACTCTAGGACTCTAGAACTCTAGAGCTCTAGAACTCAAGGACTGTAGAACTATAGGCCTCTAGAACTATAGGCCTCTAGAACTCTAGGCCTCTAGAACTCTAGGACTCTAGAACTCTAGGTTTCTAGATCTCTAGGACTTTACGACTCTAGAACTCTAGGGCTCTGGAACTCTAGCACTCTAGAACTTTACGACTCCAGAACTCTCGGACTCAAGAACTTTACGACTTTTGAGTAGAGCGCTTGGACTCTAGAACTTTAGGACTCTAGAACTTTAGGACTCTAGGACTCTAGATCTCTAGGACTTTGTGACTCTAGGACTCAAGAACTTTATAACTCTAAGACTCTAGAGCTCTCGGACTCTAGAGCTCCACGACTCTAGGACTCTTGAACTCTAGGACTCTAGAACTCTACAACTCTTGAACTCTAGGACTCTCAAACTTAATGACTCTAGAACTCTAGGAATCTAGAACTCTACAACTCTTGAACTCTAGGACTCTAGAACTTTACGACTCTAGAACTTTAGGACTCTAAGACTCTAGAGCTCTTGGACTCTAGAACTTTAGGACTCTCGGACTCTAGAACTCTAGGGCTCTAGAACTTCAGGTCTCTAGAAGTCTAGGACTCTAGATCTCTACGACTCTAGGACTCTAGAACTTTAGGACTCTAGAACTCTACGACTCTAGATCCCTATGAATTGAGAACTCTAGGACTCTAGAACTCTACGACTATTGAACTCTAGGACTCTAGAACTCTACAACTCTTGAACTCTAGGACTACAACTCTACAACTTTTGAACTCTAGGACTCTTGAACTCTAGGACTCTAGGACTCAAGAACTCTACGACTATTGAACTCTAGGACTGTAGAACTCTAGGACTCTTGAACTCTAGGACTCTAGAACTCTAGGACTCTAGGACTCTTGAAATCTAGAACTCTAGGACTCTAAATCCCTACGACTTTAGAGCTCTAGGACTCTAGATCTCTATGACTTTAGAGTTCTAGGACTCTAGATCTCTACGACTTCAGAACTCTAGGACTCTAGAACTCTAGGTCCAGGACTCTTGAAATCTAGAACTCTAGGACTCTAAATCCCTACGACTTTAGAACTCTAGGACTCTAGATCTCTATGACTTTAGAGTTCTAGGACTCTAGATCTCTACGACTTCAGAACTCTAGGACTCTAGAACTCTAGGACTCTAGGACTCTTGAAATCTAGAACTCTAGGACTCTAAATCTCTACGACTTTAGAACTCTAGGACTCTAGAACTCTAGGACTCTAGGACTCTTGAAATCTAGAACTCTAGGACTCTAAATCCCTACGACTTTAGAACTCTAGGACTCTAGAACTCTAGGACTCTAGGACTCTTGAAATCTAGAACTCTAGGACTCTAAATCTCTACGACTTCAGAACTCTAGGACTCTAGAACTCTAGGACTCTAGGACTCTTGAAATCTAGAACTCTAGGACTCTAAATCCCTACGACTTTAGAACTCTAGGACTCTAGATCTCTATGACTTTAGAGTTCTAGGACTCTAGATCTCTACGACTTCAGAACTCTAGGACTCTAGAACTCTAGGACTCTAGGACTCTTGAAATCTAGAACTCTAGGACTCTAAATCCCTACGACTTTAGAACTCTAGGACTCTAGATCTCTATGACTTTAGAGTTCTAGGACTCTAGATCTCTACGACTTCAGAACTGTAGGACTCCCGAACTCTAGGACTCTAGGACTCTTGAAATCTAGAACTCTAGGACTCTAAATCTCTACGACTTTAGAACTCTAGGACTCTAGATCTCTATGACTTTAGAGTTCTAGGACTCTAGATCTCTACGACTTCAGAACTCTAGGACTCTAGAACTCGTTTGCAGGCATCACTGCTCAACAACAGAGAGTTGGATCTGATCCCTGCAACATGTTCCAACAACTTGAGACCAGGTTAGCTGTTCATTGGTTGTCTTAATCATTTCAGAAAGAATATGACAACACACATTTTAGACAAGTTACAACAGCATGGCTTCACAGTTAAAGAGGACAAGACAGACTGGCATGCATGGAAAAGGCAAGTGTGGAATGTTTTTTTGAGCCTTAAAGGATGACATCATTAAAAGCAAGGATGGATTGTTTTTTTTAATTTAAAGGATGACATTATTAAAGACAAAGATGGAATGTTTATAAGCTTTAAAGGATGTCATTATTAAAGGAAAGGATGGGATGTTTGTAAGCTTTAAAGGATGTCATCATTAAAAGCAAGGATGGAATGTTTTTTTTTAATTTAAAGGATGACATTATTAAAGGCAAAGATGGAATGTTTATAAGCTTTAAAGGATGTCATTATTAAAGGAAAGGATGGGATGTTTGTAAGCTTTAAAGGATGTCATCATTAAAAGCAAGGATGGAATGTTTTTTTTTAATTTAAAAGATGACATTATTAAAGGCAAGTGTGGAATGTTTTTAAAAATTTAAAGGATGACATTATTAAAGGCAAGGATGGGATGGTTTTTAAGCTTTAAAGGATAACATTATTAAAAACAAGGATGGATATTTTCTAAATATTTAAAGGATGACATCAACGACAAAGATGGAATGTTTTAAAGCTTTAAAGGATGACATCATTAAAGGCAAGGATGGAATGTTTTAAAGCTTTAAATGATGAAATCATTAAGGCAAGGATGGAATGTTTTAAAGCTTTAAATGATGAAATCATTAAAGGCAAGGATGGAATATTTTAAAGCTTTAAAGGATGACATCATCAACAAAGGCAAGATTGGAATGTTTTTGAGCTTTGAAGGATGAGATCATTAAAGGCATGAAGGAAAAGTGTTAAAGATTCAACATAAAATCATTATTCAAAGAAGGAAGGAATGTTTTATTGGCTTTAAATGAAGACCACACCTTCAGTTTGACACCCCTGCCCTTTAAGGCAGGGGTGTCAAACTCAAGGCCCGGGGGCTAAATGTGGCCCATGGTGCAGTTTCACCCGGGCCGCTGGATCATATCATATTTTTATCAGAACTGGCCCGCAGGTTTGAGGTCTGCAGATTTCCTCTAGAAATGTAAATCTAACCTTGAAGATTTAAAATAATCTTTAAGTCAAAAAATGTGAAAAAGTTAAGAGTAGAAATAATGAGATAGAAAGGCAGGAATAGGGGAGAGAAATTAATTTGTGTTTTAATATTTTCAATTTGCATCTGAAAATTCGACTTCAACTTAGCATTTTGACTTTTTATCTCAAATTGTGAACTTTTAGGTTCCAGTTTTAAATTTCAAGATCATGATTTCAAATTTAATCTCATATTTTACCTTTTTAAATTCTTAGCTTTGATTTAAATCTCATATTTTGACTTTTTAAACTCAATTTAGAATTTCCCCTTCTATTTTGATTTCTTTGATACACAATCTTAAATGTTAAGTTATATTTTGACCTTTTAAACTCATGATTTTGTATTTTATCTCATATTTTGACCTTTAAACTCATGAGTTTTACTTTCGATCTCATATATTTTACTTTTGAAAACATTATTTTAACTTTTGATTTTGTGTTCTGATCTTTTTCACGAACATTTTGTCTTTTTATCACAGATTTTGAGCCTTTAAGCTTATCATTTTGACTTTTTAAAAAATCTCTAAATCATTTATCATCAGTTTTTCTCACCCTTAATTTATTACCTGTGAAAATAGGGTCGACAGTTTGTGGTAACATTTTTACCCCACTGGGTTAGACCTGTGGTTAAGTTTGACATCCCTGCTTTAAGGAAATGATTGAATGTTTGATAGGCGTATTATAATTATTAGTAGTAAAGTCTTTATGACAAAAATGTTTTAGCCATATGTAACTTCAGGTAGAGGCTTTCCTGCTGTAAATGGATTTTTATTTGAATAATTTAACATCATTATTCTGAGTAATTTTACTGTGACTCTCTTTAAATAGATCAAAAACATCCTAAATCCGTGATCGATGCAACACAAACAGTTTTATATAAAAGAAAATATTAAAAGGACATTTTTCTCATGTTTGTGAGCTGATTGAACTCAGAGGACAAAGTGAGAAAACATTAAACATGTTCGTGCTTTACCTGTAAATCTCCAGCTGTTCTAAATAAAGCATGGTTGATCCCGCGGCTTTTATTCTGAAGGCTTACACTGATCTGTCGTCACTTCCGCTCCTTATGTAAACATTAAAGATGGCGGCCTCCGGTGTTCACCGTGCGACCCTCTGCAGGATTCTGACCAGGCTCAGCTGTTCCGGAGGGCACGTGAGACAAATATCAGCACCAAGGTGAGCCCGTGATACCGGAAGAGAGGGAGAGGGAGGATTAAACATCTGCTGATCACTTTATTGATAGCGTCTGATCTGGTTTAATGATCACACTGATGATCGATCACTGACACACACACAGACACGCGCAGGGAGACGGGTGGTTCACAGGAAGGGTCACGGCCCCCCAGAGGGTCGCCAGGAAGTGATGGAGGTCCTTAGAGGTCGTTTGTGAAAATATGTTTATAAGACTTCATAGATTATTGATCAGTGATCAGAACAAGGAACAGAGGAGGACAGATGAGGACGATCTGATGTTTTTGTTCATAGAGAAATATTTAATTTTGGAGTAATGATGACTCAGCACATTCACCAGATCATCTGCTGAATCGGCACATTCACCAGATCATCTGCTGAATCGGCACGTTCACCAGATCATCTGCTGAATCGGCACGTTCAGCAGATGATCTGCTGAATCGGCACATTCACCAGATCATCTGCTGAATCGGCACATTCACCAGATCATCTGCTGAATCGGCACATTCACCAGATCATCTGCTGAATCGGCACATTCACCAGATCATCTGCTGAATCGGCACATTCACCAGATCATCTGCTGAATCGGCACATTCACCAGATCATCTGCTGAACCAGCACATTCATCAGATCATCTGCTGAACCAGCACTTATATATTTTGAACCATACTGAACTGAGTTGATCCAGCCGGTCAGAGGTCACATCTCTTTGCCCTGTAATGTAAAATGGCACCCCCTGCTGGTGCTAGAGAGTGTTTTGTAATGAAGGCTTGTTATTAAACACTGACTCTCTGCTGTCATTTTAGTTTTTTTTTGTTTCCTGTCATTGTTTTTTCAGACAGCAGAGCCGCTGCTGTGTGACATCACAGGCTGCAGAGGGACACCGCTCAGCCTGCACGGAAAAAGGGAAGCAGTGTCACCCCTTCTGTAGAAGACTCCAGAATGCTCATGGGGAAAGAGGAGGAGGAGGAGGAGGAGTGCTGTGGGCAGCAATCGGTACAGTCAGATCACCAACCTCTGCCAATAAATCACAAAAATACCAGTGAAACCCCATTAAAGAAGTCTTTTTATGTGCTGGTAGCGTTCTCCTTGTTCGGCCGCTCTGAGGAAGATCAGAGAGATGAAGCTCAGAGGAAGGAGGACGAGATGATCCTGCTGCTGAAGAAGGCCAAGGTACCGCCACATTACCACTGAGACAGTGTTAATATCAGCCTTCGTACCACTGTTAGTGGAGGCGGTATTATCAGTGTTAATATAGGTGGTATTATCAGTGTTAATATAGGCGTTATTATCAGTGTTAATATAGGTGGTATTATCAGTGTGAATATAGGTGGTATTATCAGTGTGAATATAGGTGGTATTATCAGTGTTAATATAGGCGGTATTATCAGTGTTAATATAGGTGGTATTATCAGTATTACTACAGGCGGTATTATCAGTGTTAATATAGGCGGTATAATTAGTGTTACTACAGGCAGTATTATCAGTGTTAATAAAGGTGGTATAATCAGTGTTACTACAGGCGGTATTATCAGTGTTATTATAGTTGGTATTATCAGTGTTAATATAGGCGGTATTATCAGTGTTACTACAGGCGGTATTATCAGTGTTAATATAGGTGGTATTATCAGTGTTATTATAGTTGGTATTATCAGTGTTAATATAGGCGGTATAATTAGTGTTACTACAGGCGGTATTATCAGTGTTAATATAGGTGGTATTATCAGTGTTAATATAGTTGGTATTATCAGTGTTAATATAGGTGGTATTATCAGTGTTACTACAGGCGGTATTATCAGTGTTAATATAGGTGGTATTATCAGTATTACTACAGGCGGTATAATCAGTGTTAATATAGGTGGTATGATCAGTGTTAATATAGGCGGTATTATCAGTGTGAATATAGGTGGTATTATCAGTGTGAATATAGGCGGTATTATCAGTGTTACTACAGGCGGTGTTATCAGTGTTAATATAGGCGGTATAATTAGTGTTACTACAGGCAGTATTATCAGTGTTAATATAGGCGGTATAATTAGTGTTACTACAGGCAATATTATCAGTGTTGATATAGGTGGTATTATCAGTGTTAATATAGGTGGTGTTATCAGTGTTACTACAGGCGGTATTATCAGTATGAATATAGGTGGTATTATCAGTGTGAATATAGGTGGTATTATCAGTGTGAATATAGGTGGTATTATCAGTGTGAATATAGGCGGTATTATCAGTGTTACTACAGGCGGTGTTATCAGTGTTAATATAGGCGTTATTATTAGTGTCACTACGGGCATTATTATCAGTGTTACTACAGGCGGTATAATCAGTGTTAATATAGGTGGTATTATCAGTGTTACTACAGGCGGTATTATCAGTGTTAATATAGGTGATATTATCAGTGTTACTACAGGTGGTATTATCAGTGTGAATATAGGTGGTATTATCAGTGTGAATATAGGTGGTATTATCAGTGTGAATATAGGTGGTATTATCAGTGTTACTACAGGTGGTATTATCAGTGTTAATATAGGTGATATTATCAGTGTTACTACAGGCGGTATTATCAGTGTTAATATAGGTGGTATTATCAGTGTTACTACAGGCGGTATTATCAGTGTTACTACAGGCGGTATTATCAGTGTTACTACAGGCGGTATTATCAGTGTTAATATAGGCGGTATAATTAGTGTTACTACAGGCGGTATTATCAGTGTTAATATAGGTGGTATTATCAGTATTACTACAGGCGGTATTATCAGTGTTAATATAGGCGGTATAATTAGTGTTACTACAGGCAGTATTATCAGTGTAAATATAGGTGGTATTATCAGTATTACTACAGGCGGTATTATCAGTGTTAATATAGGCGGTATAATTAGTGTTACTACAGGCAGTATTATCAGTGTTATTATAGTTGGTATTATCAGTGTTAATATAGGCGGTATAATTAGTGTTACTACAGGCGGTATTATCAGTGTTAATATAGGTGGTATAATTAGTGTTACTACAGGCAGTATTATCAGTGTTATTATAGGTGGTATTATCAGTGTTAATAAAGGCAGTATAATTAGTGTTACTACAGGCGGTATTATCAGTGTTAATATAGGTGGTATTATCAGTGTTACTACAGGCGGTATTATCAGTGTTGATATAGGTGGTATTATCAGTGTTACGACAGGCGGTATTATCAGTGTTAATATAGGTGGTATTATCAGTATTACTACAGGCGGTATTATCAGTGTTAATATAGGCGGTATAATTAGTGTTACTACAGGCAGTATTATCAGTGTTATTATAGGTGGTATTATCAGTGTTAATATAGGCGGTATAATTAGTGTTACTACAGGCAGTATTATCAGTGTTATTATAGGTGGTATTATCAGTGTTAATATAGGTGGTATATCAGTGTTAATATAGGTGGTATTATCAGTATTACTACAGGTGGTATTATCAGTGTTGATATAGGTGGTATTATCAGTGTTAATATAGGTGGTGTTATCAGTGTTACTACAGGCGGTATTATCAGTGTTAATATAGGTGGTATTATCAGTATTACTACAGGTGGTATTATCAGTGTTAATATAGGCGGTATAATTAGTGTTACTACAGGCGGTATTATCAGTGTGAATATAGGTGGTATTATCAGTGTTACTACAGGCGGTATTATCAGTGTTAATATAGGTGGTATTATCAGTGTTACTACAGGCGGTATTATCAGTGTTAATATAGGTGGTATTATCAGTATTACTACAGGCGGTATTATCAGTGTTAATATAGGCGGTATAATTAGTGTTACTACAGGCGGTATTATCAGTGTTATTATAGGTGGTATTATCAGTGTTAATAAAGGCGGTATAAGTAGTGTTACTACAGGCGGTATTAGCAGTGTTAATATAGGTGGTATAATAAGTGTTACTACAGGCAGTATTATCAGTGTTATTATAGGTGGTATTATCAGTGTTAATAAATGAAGTATAATTAGTGTTACTACAGGCGGTATTATCAGTGTTAATATAGGTGGTATTATCAGTGTTACTACAGGCGGTATTATCAGTGTTGATATAGGTGGTATTATCAGTGTTACGACAGGCGGTATTATCAGTGTTAATATAGGTGGTATTATCAGTATTACTACAGGCGGTATTATCAGTGTTAATATAGGCGGTATAATTAGTGTTACTACAGGCAGTATTATCAGTGTTATTATAGGTGGTATTATCAGTGTTAATATAGGCGGTATAATTAGTGTTACTACAGGCAGTATTATCAGTGTTATTATAGGTGGTATTATCAGTGTTAATATAGGCGGTATAATTAGTGTTACTACAGGCGGTATTATCAGTGTGAATATAGGTGGTATTATCAGTGTTACTACAGGCGGTATTATCAGTGTTAATATAGGTGGTATTATCAGTATTACTACAGGCAGTATTATCAGTGTTAATATAGGTGGTATTATCAGTATTACTACAGGCGGTATTATCAGTGTTAATATAGGCGGTATAATTAGTGTTACTACAGGCGGTATTATCAGTGTGAATATAGGTGGTATTATCAGTGTTACTACAGGCGGTATTATCAGTGGTAATAAAGGTGGTATTATCAGTGTTACTACAGGCGGTATTATCAGTGTTAATATTGGTGGTATTATCAGTATTACTACAGGCGGTATTATCAGTGTTAATATGGGCGGTATAATTAGTGTTACTACAGGCGGTATTATCAGTGTTATTATAGGTGGTATTATCAGTGTTAATAAAGCCACCTACAGCCAGGAGACTACACCTACATCCACCTACAGCCAGGAGACTACACCTACATCCACCTACAGCCAGGAGACTACACCTACATCCACCTACAGCCAGGTAGACTACACCTACATCCACCTACAGCCAGGAGACTACACCTACATCCACCTACAGCCAGGGAGACTGTACCTACATCCACCTACAGCCAGGGAGACTACACCTACATCCACCTACAGCCAGGTAGACTACACCTACATCCACCTACAGCCAGGTAGACTGTACCTACATCCACCTACAGCCAGGTAGACTACACCTACATCCACCTACAGCCAGGTAGACTGTACCTACATCCACCTACAGCCAGGGAGACTACACCTACATCCACCTACAGCCAGGGAGACTACACCTACATCCACCTACAGCCAGGTAGACTACACCTACATCCACCTACACCCAGGTAGACGACACCTACATCCACCTACAGCCAGGGAGACTACACCTACATCCACCTACAGCCAGGGAGACTACACCTACATCCACCTACAGCCAGGTAGACTACACCTACATCCACCTACAGCCAGGGAGACTACACCTACATCCACCTACAGCCAGGTAGACTACACCTACATCCACCTACAGCCAGGGAGACTACACCTACATCCACCTACAGCCAGGTAGACTACACCTACATCCACCTACAGCCAGGTAGACTACACCTACATCCACCTACAGCCAGGTAGACTGTACCTACATCCACCTACAGCCAGGTAGACTACACCTACATCCACCTACAGCCAGGTAGACTACACCTACATCCACCTACAGCCAGGTAGACTACACCTACATCCACCTACAGCCAGGTAGACTACACCTACATCCACCTACAGCCAGGGAGACTACACCTACATCCACCTACAGCCAGGTAGACTACACCTACATCCACCTACAGCCAGGTAGACTACACCTACATCCACCTACAGCCAGGTAGACTGTACCTACATCCACCTACAGCCAGGTAGACTACACCTACATCCACCTACAGCCAGGAGACTACCTACATCCACCTACAGCCAGGTAGACTACACCTACATCCACCTACAGCCAGGTAGACTGTACCTACATCCACCTACAGCCAGGTAGACTACACCTACATCCACCTACAGCCAGGTAGACTGTACCTACATCCACCTACAGCCAGGTAGACTACACCTACATCCACCTACAGCCAGGGAGACTACACCTACATCCACCTACAGCCAGGGAGACTACACTTACATCCAACTACAGCCAGGGAGACTACACCTACATCCACCTACAGCCAGGGAGACTACACCTACATCCACCTACAGCCAGGGAGACTACACCTACATCCACCTACAGCCAGGGAGACTACACCTACATCCACCTACAGCCAGGGAGACTACACCTACATCCACCTACAGCCAGGGAGACTACACCTACATCCACCTACAGCCAGGGAGACTACACCTACATCCACCTACAGCCAGGGAGACTACACCTACATCCACCTACAGCCAGGTAGACTGTACCTACATCCACCTACAGCCAGGTAGACTACACCTACATCCACCTACAGCCAGGGAGACTACACCTACATCCACCTACAGCCAGGGAGACTACACCTACATCCACCTACAGCCAGGTAGACTGTACCTACATCCACCTACAGCCAGGGAGACTACACCTACATCCACCTACAGCCAGGGAGACTACACCTACATCCACCTACAGCCAGGTAGACTACACCTACATCCACCTACAGCCAGGGAGACTACACCTACATCCACCTACAGCCAGGTAGACTACACCTACATCCACCTACAGCCAGGGAGACTACACCTACATCCACCTACAGCCAGGTAGACTGTACCTACATCCACCTACAGCCAGGGAGACTACACCTACATCCACCTACAGCCAGGGAGACTACACCTACATCCACCTACAGCCAGGTAGACTGTACCTACATCCACCTACAGCCAGGTAGACTACACCTACATCCACCTACAGCCAGGGAGACTACACCTACATCCACCTACAGCCAGGGAGACTACACCTACATCCACCTACAGCCAGGGAGACTACACCTACATCCACCTACAGCCAGGGAGACTACACTTACATCCAACTACAGCCAGGGAGACTACACCTACATCCACCTACAGCCAGGGAGACTACACCTACATCCACCTACAGCCAGGGAGACTACACCTACATCCACCTACAGCCAGGGAGACTACACCTACATCCACCTACAGCCAGGGAGACTACACCTACATCCACCTACAGCCAGGGAGACTACACCTACATCCACCTACAGCCAGGGAGACTACACCTACATCCACCTACAGCCAGGGAGACTACACCTACATCCACCTACAGCCAGGGAGACTACACCTACATCCACCTACAGCCAGGGAGACTACACCTACATCCACCTACAGCCAGGGAGACTACACTTACATCCACCTACAGCCAGGTAATGGTCTGTCATTGTTCCTACAGCCAGGTAGACCTGACACCTACATCCAACTACAGCCAGGGGAGACTACACCTACATCCAACCTACAGCCAGGTAGACTGTACCTACATCCACCTACAGCCAGGAGACTACACCTTACATCCACCTACAGCCAGGAGACTACACCTACATCCACCTACAGCCAGGAGACTACACCTACATCCAGCTACAGCGAGGGAGACTACACCTACATCCACCTACAGCCAGGTAGACTGTACCTACATCCACCTACAGCCAGGAGACTAGACCTACATCCTCCTACAGCCAGGTAGACTGTACCTACATCCACCTACAGCCAGGTAGACTACACCTACATCCACCTACAGCCAGGTAGACTACACCTACATCCACCTACAGCCAGGGAGACTACACCTACATCCACCTACAGCCAGGTAGACTACACCTACATCCACCTACAGCCAGGGAGACTACACCTACATCCACCTACAGCCAGGTAGACTGTACCTACATCCACCTACAGCCAGGTAGACTGTACCTACATCCACCTACAGCCAGGTAGACTACACCTACATCCACCTACAGCCAGGGAGACTACACCTACATCCACCTACAGCCAGGGAGACTACACCTACATCCACCTACAGCCAGGTAGACTGTACCTACATCCACCTACAGCCAGGTAGACTACACCTACATCCACCTACAGCCAGGTAGACTACACCTACATCCACCTACAGCCAGGGAGACTACACCTACATCCACCTACAGCCAGGGAGACTACACCTACATCCACCTACAGCCAGGTAGACTGTACCTACAGCCACCTACAGCCAGGGAGACTACACCTACATCCACCTACAGCCAGGTAGACTGTACCTACATCCACCTACAGCCAGGTAGACTACACCTACATCCACCTACAGCCAGGGAGACTACACCTACATCCACCTACAGCCAGGGAGACTACACCTACATCCACCTACAGCCAGGTAGACTACACCTACATCCACCTACAGCCAGGTAGACTGTACCTACATCCACCTACAGCCAGGTAGACTACACCTACATCCACCTACAGCCAGGTAGACTACACCTACATCCACCTACAGCCAGGGAGACTACACTTACATCCAACTACAGCCAGGGAGACTACACCTACATCCACCTACAGCCAGGGAGACTACACCTACATCCACCTACAGCCAGGGAGACTACACCTACATCCACCTACAGCCAGGGAGACTACACCTACATCCACCTACAGCCAGGGAGACTACACCTACATCCACCTACAGCCAGGTAGACTACACCTACATCCACCTACAGCCAGGGAGACTACACCTACATCCACCTACAGCCAGGGAGACTACACCTACATCCACCTACAGCCAGGGAGACTACACCTACATCCACCTACAGCCAGGGAGACTACACCTACATCCACCTACAGCCAGGGAGACTACACTTACATCCACCTACAGCCAGGTAATCCACCTACATCCATCATTGTTCCTACATCCACCTACATCCACCTACATTTACATCCACCTACAGCCAGGTAGACTGTACCTACATCCACCTACAGCCAGGAGACTACACTACATCCACCTACAGCCAGGAGACTACACCTACATCCACCTACAGCCAGGAGACTACACCTACATCCACCTACAGCCAGGAGACTACACCTACATCCACCTACAGCCAGGTAGACTGTACCTACATCCACCTACAGCCAGGGAGACTACACCTACATCCACCTACAGCCAGGTAGACTGTACCTACATCCACCTACAGCCAGGTAGACTACACCTACATCCACCTACAGCCAGGTAGACTACACCTACATCCACCTACAGCCAGGGAGACTACACCTACATCCACCTACAGCCAGGTAGACTACACCTACATCCACCTACAGCCAGGGAGACTACACCTACATCCACCTACAGCCAGGTAGACTGTACCTACATCCACCTACAGCCAGGTAGACTGTACCTACATCCACCTACAGCCAGGTAGACTACACCTACATCCACCTACAGCCAGGGAGACTACACCTACATCCACCTACAGCCAGGTAGACTGTACCTACATCCACCTACAGCCAGGTAGACTACACCTACATCCACCTACAGCCAGGGAGACTACACCTACATCCACCTACAGCCAGGGAGACTACACCTACATCCACCTACAGCCAGGGAGACTACACCTACATCCACCTACAGCCAGGGAGACTACACCTACATCCACCTACAGCCAGGGAGACTACACCTACATCCACCTACAGCCAGGAGACTACACCTACATCCTCCTACACCCAGGGAGACTACACCTACATCCACCTACAGCCAGGGAGACTACACCTACATCCACCTACAGCCAGGGAGACTGTATCTACATCCACCTACAGCCAGGGAGACTACACCTACATCCACCTACAGCCAGGTAGACTGTACCTACATCCACCTACAGCCAGGGAGACTACACCTACATCCACCTACAGCCAGGTAGACTGTACCTACATCCACCTACAGCCAGGGAGACTACACCTACATCCACCTACAGCCAGGTAGACTGTACCTACATCCACCTACAGCCAGGTAGACTACACCTACATCCACCTACAGCCAGGTAGACTACACCTACATCCACCTACAGCCAGGTAGACTGTACCTACATCCACCTACAGCCAGGTAGACTACACCTACATCCAACTACAGCCAGGGAGACTACACCTACATCCACCTACAGCCAGGTAGACTACACCTACATCCACCTACAGCCAGGTAGACTGTACCTACATCCACCTACAGCCAGGGAGACTACACCTACATCCACCTACAGCCAGGGAGACTACACCTACATCCACCTACAGCCAGGTAGACTACACCTACATCCACCTACAGCCAGGGAGACTACACCTACATCCACCTACAGCCAGGGAGACTACACTTACATCCAACTACAGCCAGGGAGACTACACCTACATCCACCTACAGCCAGGGAGACTACACCTACATCCACCTACAGCCAGGGAGACTACACCTACATCCACCTACAGCCAGGAGACTACACCTACATCCACCTACAGCCAGGAGACTACACCTACATCCACCTACAGCCAGGAGACTACACCTACATCCACCTACAGCCAGGTAGACTACACCTACATCCACCTACAGCCAGGAGACTGTACACCTACATCCACCTACAGCCAGGAGACTACACCTACATCCACCTACAGCCAGGAGACTACACCTACATCCACCTACAGCCAGGAGACTACACCTACATCCACCTACAGCCAGGTAGACTACACCTACATCCACCTACAGCCAGGAGACTACACCTACATCCACCTACAGCCAGGTAGACTACACCTACATCCACCTACAGCCAGGAGACTACACCTACATCCACCTACAGCCAGGAGACTACACCTACATCCACCTACAGCCAGGAGACTACACCTACATCCACCTACAGCCAGGGAGACTACACCTACATCCACCTACAGCCAGGGAGACTACACCTACATCCACCTACAGCCAGGGAGACTACACCTACATCCACCTACAGCCAGGGAGACTACACCTACATCCACCTACAGCCAGGTAGACTACACCTACATCCACCTACAGCCAGGTAGACTACACCTACATCCACCTACAGCCAGGTAGACTGTACCTACATCCACCTACAGCCAGGGAGACTACACTTACATCCACCTACAGCCAGGTAGACTGTACCTACATCCACCTACAGCCAGGGAGACTACACCTACATCCACCTACAGCCAGGTAGACTGTACCTACATCCACCTACAGCCAGGTAGACTACACCTACATCCACCTACAGCCAGGTAGACTACACCTACATCCACCTACAGCCAGGTAGACTACACCTACATCCACCTACAGCCAGGGAGACTACACCTACATCCACCTACAGCCAGGGAGACTACACCTACATCCACCTACAGCCAGGTAGACTACACCTACATCCACCTACAGCCAGGGAGACTACACCTACATCCACCTACAGCCAGGGAGACTACACCTACATCCACCTACAGCCAGGTAGACTGTACCTACATCCACCTACAGCCAGGTAGACTACACCTACATCCAACTACAGCCAGGGAGACTACACCTACATCCACCTACAGCCAGGTAGACTACACCTACATCCACCTACAGCCAGGGAGACTACACCTACATCCACCTACAGCCAGGTAGACTGTACCTACATCCACCTACAGCCAGGGAGACTACACCTACATCCACCTACAGCCAGGTAGACTGTACCTACATCCACCTACAGCCAGGTAGACTACACCTACATCCACCTACAGCCAGGTAGACTACACCTACATCCACCTACAGCCAGGTAGACTACACCTACATCCACCTACAGCCAGGTAGACTACACCTACATCCACCTACAGCCAGGGAGACTACACCTACATCCACCTACAGCCAGGTAGACTACACCTACATCCACCTACAGCCAGGGAGACTACACCTACATCCACCTACAGCCAGGTAGACTGTACCTACATCCACCTACAGCCAGGTAGACTACACCTACATCCAACTACAGCCAGGGAGACTACACCTACATCCACCTACAGCCAGGTAGACTACACCTACATCCACCTACAGCCAGGTAGACTGTACCTACATCCACCTACAGCCAGGTAGACTGTACCTACATCCACCTACAGCCAGGTAGACTACACCTACATCCACCTACAGCCAGGGAGACTACACCTACATCCACCTACAGCCAGGGAAACTACACCTACATCCAACTACACACCACATCCACCTACAGCCAGGAGACTACACCTACAACCAACAACACCCAGGTACACTACACCTACATCCACCTACAGCCAGGTAGACTCTACCTACATCCACCTACAGCCAGGTAGACTTCACCTACATACAACTACAGCCAGGTAGACTACACTTACATCCAACTACAGCCAGGTAGACTACACCTACATCCAACTACAGCCAGCTACATCCACCTACAGCCAGGAGACTACACCTACATCCACCTACAGCCAGGAGACTACACCTACATCCACCTACAGCCAGGAGACTACACCTACATCCACCTACAGCCAGGAGACTACACCTACATCCACCTACAGCCAGGAGACTACACCTACATCCACCTACAGCCAGGAGACTACACCTACATCCACCTACATCCAGGTAGACTACACCTACATCCACCTACATCCAGGTAGACTACACCTACATCCACCTACAGCCAGGGAGACTACACCTACATCCACCTACAGCCAGGTAGACTGTACCTACATCCACCTACAGCCAGGTAGACTACACCTACATCCAACTACAGCCAGGGAGACTACACCTACATCCACCTACAGCCAGGTAGACTACACCTACATCCAACAACAGCCAGGAGACTACACCAACTACAGCCAGGGAGACTACACCTACATCCACCTACAGCCAGGTAGACTACACCTACATCCACCTACAGCCAGGGAGACTACACCTACATCCACCTACAGCCAGGTAGACTGTACCTACATCCACCTACAGCCAGGGAGACTACACCTACATCCACCTACAGCCAGGTAGACTGTACCTACATCCACCTACAGCCAGGTAGACTACACCTACATCCACCTACAGCCAGGTAGACTACACCTACATCCACCTACAGCCAGGTAGACTGTACCTACATCCACCTACAGCCAGGTAGACTACACCTACATCCACCTACAGCCAGGTAGACTGTACCTACATCCACCTACAGCCAGGTAGACTACACCTACATCCACCTACAGCCAGGGAGACTACACCTACATCCACCTACAGCCAGGGAGACTACACTTACATCCAACTACAGCCAGGAGACTACACCTACATCCACCTACAGCCAGGAGACTACACCTACATCCACCTACAGCCAGGAGACTACACCTACATCCACCTACAGCCAGGAGACTACACCTACATCCACCTACAGCCAGGAGACTACACCTACATCCACCTACAGCCAGGAGACTACACCTACATCCACCTACAGCCAGGAGACTACACCTACATCCACCTACAGCCAGGAGACTACACCTACATCCACCTACAGCCAGGAGACTACACCTACATCCACCTACAGCCAGGAGACTACACCTACATCCACCTACAGCCAGGGAGACTGTATCTACATCCACCTACAGCCAGGGAGACTACACCTACATCCACCTACAGCCAGGTAGACTGTACCTACATCCACCTACAGCCAGGGAGACTACACCTACATCCACCTACAGCCAGGTAGACTGTACCTACATCCACCTACAGCCAGGGAGACTACACCTACATCCACCTACAGCCAGGTAGACTGTACCTACATCCACCTACAGCCAGGTAGACTACACCTACATCCACCTACAGCCAGGTAGACTACACCTACATCCACCTACAGCCAGGTAGACTGTACCTACATCCACCTACAGCCAGGTAGACTACACCTACATCCAACTACAGCCAGGGAGACTACACCTACATCCACCTACAGCCAGGTAGACTACACCTACATCCACCTACAGCCAGGTAGACTGTACCTACATCCACCTACAGCCAGGTAGACTACACCTACATCCACCAACATCCAGGGAGAATACACCAACCTCCACCTACAGCCAGGTAGACTACACCTACATCCACCTACAGCCAGGAGACTACACCTACATCCACCTACAGCCAGGAGACTACACCTACATCCAACCTACAGCCAGGAGACTACACCTACATCCACCTACAGCCAGGGAGACTACACCTACATCCACCTACAGCCAGGTAGACTACACCTACATCCACCTACAGCCAGGGAGACTACACCTACATCCACCTACAGCCAGGGAGACTACACCTACATCCACCTACAGCCAGGGAGACTACACCTACATCCACCTACAACCAGGTAGACTACACCTACATCCACCTACAGCCAGGTAGACTGTACCTACATCAATCTACAGCCAGGGAGACTACACCTACATCCACCTACAGCCAGGTAGACTACACCTACATCCACCTACAGCCAGGGAGACTACACCTACATCCACCTACAGCCAGGTAGACTACACCTACATCCACCTACAGCCAGGGAGACTACACCTACATCCACCTACAGCCAGGTAGACTACACCTACATCCACCTACAGCCAGGGAGACTACACCTACATCCACCTACAGCCAGGGAGACTACACCTACATCCACCTACAGCCAGGGAGACTACACCTACATCCCCCTACAGCCAGCGAGACAACACCTACATCCACCTACAGCCAGGGAGACTACACCTACATCCACCTACAGCCAGGGAGACTACACCTACATCCACCTACAGCCAGGGAGACTACACCTACATCCACCTACAGCCAGGTAGACTACACCTACATCCACCTACAGCCAGGTAGACTACACCTACATCCACCTACAGCCAGGTAGACTGTACCTACATCCACCTACAGCCAGGGAGACTACACCTACATCCACCTACAGCCAGGTAGACTGGACCTACATCCACCTACAGCCAGGGAGACTACACCTACATCCACCTACAGCCAGGTAGACTGTACCTACATCCACCTACAGCCAGGTAGACTACACCTACATCCACCTACAGCCAGGTAGACTACACCTACATCCACCTGCAGCCAGGTAGACTACACCTACATCCACCTACAGCCAGGGAGACTACACCTACATCCACCTACAGCCAGGAGACTACACCTACATCCACCTTCAGCCAGGTAGACTACACCTACATCCACCTACAGCCAGGAGACTACACCTACATCCACCTACAGCCAGGAGACTACACCTACATCCACCTACAGCCAGGTAGACTGTACCTACATCCACCTACAGCCAGGTAGACTACACCTACATCCAACTACAGCCAGGGAGACTACACCTACATCCACCTACAGCCAGGTCGACTACACCTACATCCACCTACAGCCAGGAGACTACACCTACATCCACCTACAGCCAGGTAGACTGTACCTACATCCACCTACAGCCAGGTAGACTACACCTACATCCACCTACAGCCAGGTAGACTGTACCTACATCCACCTACAGCCAGGTAGACTACACCTACATCCACCTACAGCCAGGTAGACTACACCTACATCCACCTACAGCCAGGTAGACTACACCTACATCCACCTACAGCCAGGTAGACTACACCTACATCCACCTACAGCCAGGGAGACTACACCTACATCCACCTACAGCCAGGTAGACTACACCTACATCCACCTACAGCCAGGGAGACTACACCTACATCCACCTACAGCCAGGTAGACTGTACCTACATCCACCTACAGCCAGGTAGACTACACCTACATCCAACTACAGCCAGGGAGACTACACCTACATCCACCTACAGCCAGGTAGACTACACCTACATCCACCTACAGCCAGGTAGACTGTACCTACATCCACCTACAGCCAGGTAGACTGTACCTACATCCACCTACAGCCAGGTAGACTACACCTACATCCACCTACAGCCAGGGAGACTACACCTACATCCACCTACAGCCAGGGAGACTACACTTACATCCAACTACAGCCAGGGAGACTACACCTACATCCACCTACAGCCAGGGAGACTACACCTACATCCACCTACAGCCAGGGAGACTACACCTACATCCACCTACAGCCAGGTAGACTGTTCCTACAGCCTCCTACAGCCAGTTAGACTTCACCTACATCCACCTACAGCCAGGTAGACTTCACCTACATCCACCTACAGCCAGGTAGACTACACCTACATCCACCTACAGCCAGGGAGACTACACCTACATCCACCTACAGCCAGGGAGACTACACCTACATCCACCTACAGCCAGGGAGACTACACCTACATCCACCTACAGCCAGGGAGACTACACCTACATCCACCTACAGCCAGGGAGACTACACCTACATCCACCTACAGCCAGGGAGACTACACCTACATCCACCTACAGCCAGGTAGACTACACCTACATCCACCTACAGCCAGGGAGACTACACCTACATCCACCTACAGCCAGGGAGACTACACCTACATCCACCTACAGCCAGGTAGACTGTACCTACATCCACCTACAGCCAGGTAGACTACACCTACATCCAACTACAGCCAGGGAGACTACACCTACATCCACCTACAGCCAGGTAGACTACACCTACATCCACCTACAGCCAGGGAGACTACACCTACATCCAACTACAGCCAGGGAGACTACACCTACATCCACCTACAGCCAGGTAGACTACACCTACATCCACCTACAGCCAGGGAGACTACACCTACATCCACCTACAGCCAGGTAGACTGTACCTACATCCACCTACAGCCAGGGAGACTACACCTACATCCACCTACAGCCAGGTAGACTGTACCTACATCCACCTACAGCCAGGTAGACTACACCTACATCCACCTACAGCCAGGTAGACTACACCTACATCCACCTACAGCCAGGTAGACTGTACCTACATCCACCTACAGCCAGGTAGACTACACCTACATCCACCTACAGCCAGGTAGACTGTACCTACATCCACCTACAGCCAGGTAGACTACACCTACATCCACCTACAGCCAGGGAGACTACACCTACATCCACCTACAGCCAGGGAGACTACACTTACATCCAACTACAGCCAGGGAGACTACACCTACATCCACCTACAGCCAGGGAGACTACACCTACATCCACCTACAGCCAGGGAGACTACACCTACATCCACCTACAGCCAGGGAGACTACACCTACATCCACCTACAGCCAGGGAGACTACACCTACATCCACCTACAGCCAGGGAGACTACACCTACATCCACCTACAGCCAGGGAGACTACACCTACATCCACCTACAGCCAGGGAGACTACACCTACATCCACCTACAGCCAGGGAGACTACACCTACATCCACCTACAGCCAGGGAGACTACACCTACATCCACCTACAGCCAGGGAGACTACACTTACATCCACCTACAGCCAGGAGACTACACCTACATCCACCTACAGCTCAGGTAGACTCTACATCCACCTACAGCCAGGGAGACTACACCTACATCCACCTGCAGCCAGGTGACTGGCAGCCTCATCCACCTACAGCCAGGTGAGACTACACCTACATCCACCTACAGCCAGTCAGGCCTGACTCTGGCCCTCCACCTCTGGTTGTCAGGCAGACTCTTCCTACATCTGGCTTCATGCTGGCCTGACTCCCCACATACACCTGCCAGGTGACTGACACTACATCCACCTACAGCCCTGACTCTACACCTCAATCCACCTACAGCCAGGAGACTACACTACATCCACCTACAGCCAGGAGACTACACCTACATCCACCTACAGCCAGGTGGACTACTCACCTTACATCCACCTACAGCCAGGAGACTACACTCTACATCCACCTACAGCCAGGGACTGTACCTAAAACATTCCATCCTTTACAGCCAAGACTACACCTACATTCCATCCCTACAGCCAGGAGACTACATCTCATCCTACATCCATCCTGGCCATATCTACACCTACATCCACCTACAGCCAGGTAGACTACCTACATCCACCTACAGCCAGGAGACTACACCTACAAACATTCCATCCTTTCCTTTAAAGATAATGTCATCCTTAAATATTTTAAAACATTCCATCCTTTCTTTTAAAGATAATGTCATCCTTAAATATTTTAAAACATTCCATCCTTTCTTTTAAAGATAATGTCATCCTTAAATGTTTTAAAACATTCCATCCTTTCCTTTAAGGATAATGTCATCCTTTAAGGGTTCTTAAACATTCCATCCTTACGTTTTAAGATAGTGTCATCCTTTAAGGATTCTAAAACATTCCATTCTTTCCTTTAAGGATATTGTCAACCTCTAAGGATTTTTAAATATTCCATTCTTTCCTTTAAAGATAATGTCATCCTTTATGGATTCTTAAACATTCTATCCTTTCCTTTAAAGAGAATGCCATCCTTTAAAGATTCTTAAACATTCCATCCTTTCTTTAAAAGAGAATGCCATCTTTTAAAGATTCTTAAACATCCATCCTTTCCTTTAAAGACAATGTCATCCTTTCAAGCATTCTTAAACATTTCTTTCTTTCCTTAAAAGATAATGTCATCCTTTAAGGATTCTTAAACATCCAATCCTTTCCTTTAAAGACAGTTTCATCCTTTAAGGATTTTTAAATATTCCATTCTTTCCTTTGAAGACCATGACATCCTTCTGTTAATGAAATTTCTCGATTACCTATAGAGAGTCAAAAAACAAGACTGGTAAGATACATGCATCAAGAATTTAATTCACTCTGTACAGAGGGAGCAAACCCACACAGCCACACGGCAGTTAGCAGTATGAGGCTTGCCCACTGAGCAACTGGAGGACCCCCTTTATATATCGTCTAAAGCATGCCTTTGAGCAGTTGACCAAACACATGAGCTTTTGACCACCTTCAAAGAACTTCTTAAGCAGAAGGGTAATTCAGTTGGGGTGCAATAAAACAGATGGTCACTTCCCAAAAAGTGGTCTTTATGACCTTTTACAACATATAGCTGCTCAGCTCATGACTTACTGCCCTGTGGTGATCATGATTTACAGTTGGGTTAACAGAAGGATTCACCAGGTCATTCCTTGGTCAATAAGACAGATGCACAGCTAAACCCACAATCTAACTAAATCAGAGGTTAAAATATACAAAACATACAAAATTCCCATCACACTTCAAGGATTCCTAAACATTCCATTCTTTACTTTAAAGACAATGCTATCCTTTTGAGGATTCTTAACTATCCATCCTTTCTTTTAAAGACAATACTAGCCTTTAAGTATTCTTAAACATCCCATCCTGTCCTTTAAAGGCAATGCTATCCTTTAAGGATTCTTAAACATTCCATCCTTTCCCTTTAAGGATTCTTAATCATTCTCCCCTTTCCTTTAAGGATTCTTAAACATTCCATTCTTGCCTTAAAAGACAATGTCATCCTTTAAGGATTCTTAAACATTCCCTCCTTTCCTTTAAAGATAAAGTTATCCTTTAAGGATTCTTAAACATTCCATCCTTTCCTTTAAAGATAAAGTTATCCTTTAAGGATTCTTAAACATTCCATCCTTTCCTTTAAAGACAATGCTAGCCTTTAAGTATTCTTAAACATTCCATCATTTACTTTAAAGACAATGCTGTCCTTTAAGGATTCTTAAACATTCCATCCTTTTCTTTAAGGATTCTTAAACATTCCATCCTTTTCTTTAAGGATTCTTAAACATTCCATCCTTTCCTGTAAGGATTCTTAAACATTCCATCCTTTCCTTTAAGGATTCTACAACATTACATCCTTTCCTTTGAGGATTCTACAACATTCCCCCCTTTCCTTTAAGGATTCTTAAACATTCCATCCTTTCCTTTAAAGACAATGCTAGCCTTTAAGTATTCTTAAACATTCCATCATTTACTTTAAAGACAATGCTAGCCTTTAAGTATTCTTAAACATTCCATCCTTTCCTTTAAAGACAATGCTAGCCTTTAAGTATTCTTAAACATTCCATCATTTACTTTAAAGACAATGCTAGCCTTTAAGTATTCTTAAACATTCCATCATTTACTTTAAAGACAATGCTGTCCTTTAAGGATTCTTAAACATTCCATCCTTTTCTTTAAGGATTCTTAAACATTCCATCCTTTCCTGTAAGGATTCTTAAACATTCCATCCTTTCCTTTAAGGATTCTACAACATTCCATCCTTTCCTTTGAGGATTCTACAACATTCCCCCCTTTCCTTTAAGGATTCTACAACATTCCATCCTTTCCTTTAAAGGGATATTTCAGTAATTTTGAAGCGGAGTCTTGTCAGGTACCTAGCAGCAGACTGTTTTTTTGCTCTTGCATTGAAACGTAATGACACTAACCCAGAGGCTTTCGGGTCAAAAAAGAAAATGCTTTAAAAATGTTGTACAGTTTGAAGGTTTGAGCCAACATTGTTTGTGGCCCATTTTTACCAAAAACTCTCTGGATTCAAGGATGAACCTGGACCCATCTGTTACTCTGTATAGCCTTGCTTTGAACCAGAGTCCTCTTAAAGGAACAACGTTCACTGGAGGCTAACGCCACTACTGCTGCTACCTACCTCATACAACTCAAACTCTAAATGACTGAAATAGCCCTTAAAATATACAAAACATACAAAATTCCCATCACACTTAAAGTTCCTAAACATTCCATTCTTTACTTTGACAATGCTATCCTTTGAGGATTCTTAACTATCATCCTTTCTAAAGTACCCCAATACTAGGCCTTTATTGTCTACATCAGGGTGTCCTTTAAAAGAATGTTTATGACAACATGAGGGGGATTCTTAAAGAGGCATTCCATCCTTTCCTTTAAGGATTCTCATTCTCCATTCATTTAACCAGCCTGTAGGGATATTCCATTCTTGCCTTAAAAGCCACAGATGTCATCCTTTAAGGATTCTTAAACATGGCCTGCTCTTAGAATCAGAGGAGGGTCAGAGAGCTCTGATATCAGGTCTTTGTGGGTCCACTGACTGACTTCTGTTAACTCTGAATCATTGAAACAGATATTTAATGTAAAATAAAACATGGGTCATCATTTACTTTAAAGACTCTGGCTGGCTCTTTGGCTCCCTTGACATTCCATCCCTGGCTCTCCATCCTTTCTTTGGATTCTTAAACATTCCTCCTTTCCTGTCTGATTCTTAAACATTCCATCCTTTCCCTTTGGCTGGCAACATTACATCCTTTCCTTTGAGGATTCTACAACATTCCCCCTTTCCTTTGGATTCTTAAACATTCCATCCTTTCCTGGCCCCAATGCTCTGGCCCTTTAAGTATTCTTAAACATTCCATCATTTACTTTAAAGACAATGCTGGCCCTTTAAGTATTCTGACATTCCTCCTTTCCTTTGACAATGCTGGCCCTTTAACTCTGGCCCTGACATTCCATCATTTACTTTAAAGACAATGCTAGCCTTTAAGTATTCTTAAACATTCCATCATTTACTTTGGCCCTGACTCCTGGATTCTTAAACATTCCATCCTTTTCTTTGGATTCTTAAACATTCCATCCTTTCCTGTAAGGATTCTTAAACATTCCATCCTTTCCTTTGGATTCTACAACATTCCCCTGACTCTTTCCTGAGGCCCTGGCTCTGGCCCCCTTTCCTAAGGACTCTACAACATTCCATCCTTTCCTTTGGATATTTCTGGCTGAGCTCTTGGCCCTCAGGTACCTAGCAGCAGACTGGTCTTGCATTGACGTCTGGACACTAACCCTGGCCTGACTCTGGTCAAAAAGAAAATGCTCTGTTGTACAGTTTGGAAGGTTTGAGCCAACATTGTTTGTGGCCCTGACTCTGGCCTCACTCTCTGACTCTCAAGGATGAACCTGGACCCATCTGTTACTCTGTATAGCCTTGCTTTGAACCAGAGTCCTCTTAAAGGAACAACGTTCACTGGAGGCTAACGCCACTGGCTGCTGGCTACCTGACCTGGCTACAACTCTGGCTCTAAATGACTGAAATGGCCCCTGGCTCTGGCCCCTGATGATGTCATCCTGACTCTCCATCCTTGCCTTTTGCATTCAGGCCAGTCTAGGCCCCCCAGTTATCATCCCAGTCTAACCAGTACCCCACTAGGTTTATTGTCTACATCAGGGTGTCCTTTAAAAGAATGTTTATGACAACATGAGGGGGAAAAACTGTTAAAGAGGCACCGCTAACCTCTTAGCTGGAGGCTCATTGGCTCCATTCATTCTTACCAGCCTGTAGGGATACTGAACCGGGGTCAGGAAGCCACAGAGAGGATGATGGCCTGCTCTTAGAATCAGAGGAGGGTCAGAGAGCTCTGATATCAGGTCTTTGTGGGTCCACTGACTGACTTCTGTTAACTCTGAATCATTGAAACAGATATTTAATGTAAAATAAAAGTGGGTCATATGTGGCCCCTGGCTCTGGCCCCTGGCTCTGGCCCCTGACTCTGGCCCCTGGCTCTGGCCCCTGACTCTGGCCCCTGGCTCTGGCCCCTGACTCTGGCCCCTGACTCTGGCCCCTGGCTCTGGCCCCTGGCTCTGGCCCCTGGCTCTGGCCCCTGGCTCTGGCCCCTGGCTCTGGCCCCTGACTCTGGCCCTGACTCTGGCCCTTGCTCTGGCCCCTGACTCTGGCCCCTGACTCTGGCCCTGACTCTGGCCCTTGCTCTGGCCCCTGACTCTGGCCCCTGACTCTGGCCCTGACTCTGGCCCCTGACTCTGGCCCCTGACTCTGGCCCTGACTCTGGCCCTGACTCTGGCCCCTGACTCTGGCCCCTGACTCTGGCCCTGACTCTGGCCCCTGACTCTGGCCCTGACTCTGGCCCCTGGCCCTGCTCTGGCTCTGGCCCCTGACTCTGGCCCTGACTCTGGCCCTGACTCTGGCCCCTGGCTCTGGCCTGACTCTGGCCCTGACTCTGGCCCTGACTTTGGCTCTGGCTCTGGCCCCTGACTCTGGCCCTGACTCTGGCCCTGACTCTGGCCCTGACTCTGGCCCTGGCTCTGGCCCTGACTCTGGCCCTGACTCTGGCCCTGACTCTGGCCCCTGACGCTGGCTCCTGACTCTGGCCCTGACTCTGGCCCTGACTCTGGCCCTGACTTGGCCCTGACTCTGGCCCTGGCTCTGGCCCTGACTCTGGCCCTGACTCTGGCCCCTGGCTCTGGCCCTGACTCTGGCCCTGGCTCTGGCCTGACTCTGGCCCTGACTCTGGCCCTGACTCTGGCCCTGGCTCTGGCCCTGACTCTGGCCCTGACTCTGGCCCCTGGCTCTGGCTCTGGGCCCTGACTCTGGCCCCTGACTCTGGCTCCCTGACTCTGGCCCCTGGCTCTGGCCCTGGCTCTGGCCCTGACTCTGGCCCCTGGCTCTGGCCCTGACTCTGGCCCTGGCTCTGGCCCCTGGCTCTGCCCTGGCTCTGGCCCTGGCTCTGGCCCTGACTCTGGCCCTGACTCTGGCCCCTGACTCTGGCCCCTGACTCTGGCCCTGACTCTGGCCCTTGCTCTGGCCCCTGACGCTGGCCCTGACTCTGGCTGACTCTGGCTCCTGACTCTGGCCCTGACTCTGGCCCTGACTCTGGCCCTGACTCTGGCCCCTGACTCTGGCCCCTGACTCTGGCCCTGGCTCTGGCCCCTGACTCTGGCCCCTGACTCTGGCCCTGACTCTGGCCCTGACTCTGGCCCCTGACTCTGGCCCCTGACTCTGGCCCTGACTCTGGCCCCTGGCTCTGGCCCCTGGCTCTGGCCCCTGGCTCTGGCCCCTGACTCTGGCCCTGACTCTGGCCCTGACTCTGGCCCCTGGCTCTGGCCCCTGACTCTGGCCCTGACTCTGGCCCTGACTCTGGCCCCTGGCTCTGGCCCCTGGCTCTGGCCCCTGACTCTGGCCCTGACTCTGGCCCCTGACTCTGGCACTGACGCTGGCCCTGACTCTGGCCCTGGCTCTGGCCCTGGCCTGACTCTGGCCCCTGACTCTGGCCCCTGACTCTGGCCCTGTCTGGGGCCCCTGGCTCGGGCCCCTGGCTCGGGCCCCTGACTCTCGCCCCTGACTCTGGCCCTGACTCTGGCCCTGACTCTGGCCCTGACTCTGGCCCCTGACTCTGGCCCTGACTCTGGCCCTGACTCTGGCCCCTGACTCTGGCCCCTGACTCTGGCCCTGACTCTGGCCCTGACTCTGGCCCCTGACTCTGGCCCCTGACTCTGGCCCTGGCTCTGGCCCCTGACTCTGGCCCCTGACTCTGGCCCTGACTCTGGCCCTGACTCTGGCCCCTGACTCTGGCCCTGACTCTGGCCCCTGGCTCTGGCCCCTGGCTCTGGCCCCTGACTCTGGCCCTGACTCTGGCCCTGACTCTGGCCCTGACTCTGGCCCTGACTCTGGCCCCTGACTCTGGCCCTGACTCTGGCCCCTGACTCTGGCCCTGACTCTGGCCCCTGACTCTGGCCCTGACTCTGGCCCTGACTCTGGCCCCTGACTCTGGCCCTGACTCTGGCCCTGACTCTGGCCCCTGACTCTGGCCCTGACTCTGGCCCTGACTCTGGCCCCTGACTCTGGCCCCTGACTCTGGCCCTGACTCTGGCCCTGACTCTGGCCCCTGACTCTGGCCCTGACTCTGGCCCTGACTCTGGCCCCTGACTCTGGCCCCTGGCTCTGGCCCCTGGCTCTGGCCCCTGGCTCTGGCCCCTGACTCTGGCCCTGACTCTGGCCCCTGGCTCTGGCCCCTGGCTCTGGCCCCTGACTCTGGCCCTGACTCTGGCCCCTGGCTCTGGCCCCTGGCTCTGGCCCCTGGCTCTGGCCCCTGACTCTGGCCCTGACTCTGGCCCCTGGCTCTGGCCCCTGGCTCTGGCCCCTGACTCTGGCCCTGACTCTGGCCCCTGACTCTGGCCCCTGACTCTGGCCCTGACTCTGGCCCCTGGCTCTGGCCCCTGGCTCTGGCCCCTGACTCTGGCCCTGACTCTGGCCCTTGCTCTGGCCCCTGGCTCTGGCCCCTGACTCTGGCCCTGACTCTGGCCCTGACTCTGGCCCCTGGCTCTGGCCCCTGGCTCTGGCCCCTGACTCTGGCCCTGACTCTGGCCCCTGACTCTGGCCCTGACTCTGGCCCTGACTTTGGCCCCTGGCTCTGGCCCCTGGCTCTGGCCCCTGACTCTGGCCCTGACTCTGGCCCTGACTCTGGCCCCTGACTCTGGCCCTGACTCTGGCCCTGACTTTGGCCCCTGGCTCTGGCCCCTGGCTCTGGCCCCTGACTCTGGCCCTGACTCTGGCCCTTGCCCTGGCCCTTGCCCTGGCTCTCTCCAGGTAGCCTCTAGTAGACACTTCTGTTGCCCTGCTGTTTCTTTGCTCCTGCCTTGGCCTCATGTTTCAGCCCCAGATGTTGCAGCATGGTCTGACCTCTGACCTCAGACTCATGCTCCTGTGTCTGTGTTTGTGTTTGAGGACGGAGCTGGCTGAACACGGGTTCAGGTTCTGTACGGAGTCTCTGGAGGCCAAACTGCAGAAACAGCTGGAGGTCCCTGCAGAGGAGCAGACCGGTGAGACCTTTCATGTCTTTGTCTGTGCAGTCTTGGACGTGTGTAGGGACTTCCTGAGGGACGGGGCAAGGACGGAGAAGGTTGTTGATGTTGTTGTCATTGTTGTCCTTAGAGGAGCAGGAGGATCTGAGGAAGGAGACACGCCTCCTACTCGGTCTGTGTTTGGACTCTAGAGCTCGATACCGGGCCTCATCGATGCACCTGAACCTGGCCAAACAGGACTACCAGAACGCCCTGAACATCTGCCGCCAGGAGCAAGGGGAAACCCACCCACAGGTTAGCCAACGCTGGGCACCCTGGGGACGCTAGAGACACTGGGGCCACATCAAACACTGGGGCCACATGGGGCAGCATCAGACACTGGTTGTTCTCAGTTCTCAGGTTAAGGTGTTTAGGTCTCTAGTGAAGGTCTTTAGGTCCCTAGTGAAGGCCTTTAGTCCTCTGGTTTAGGTCTTTAGGTTTCATGTTAAGGTCTTTAGCTCTCCAGTGAGGGCCTTTAGTTCTCAGGTGAAGGTCTTTAGTTCTTTTCTGAAGGTCTTTAGGACTCAGGTTAAGGTCTTTAGATCTCTGCTGAAGGTCTTTAGGTCTCAGGTGAAGGTCTTTAGTTCTCTGCTGAAGGTCTCAAGGTCTCAGGTTAAGGTTTTTAGGGCTCAGGTTAAAATCTTTAGTACTCTAGTCAAGGTCTTTAGTTCTCTGCTGAATGTCTTTAGGTCTCAGGTTAAGGTCTTTAGTTCTCTGCTGACAGTCTTTAGTTCTCTGCTGAATGTCTTTAGGTTTCATGTTAAGGTCTTTATGGCTCAGGTTAAGGTCTTGAGTTCTCTAGTGAAGGTCTTTAGTTCTCTGCCGAAGGTCTTTAGTCCTCTGGTTTAGGTCTTTAGGTTTCATGTTAAGGTCTTTAGATCTCTGCTGAAGGTCTCAAGGTCTCAGGTTAAGGTTTTTAGGGCTCGGGTTAAGATCTTTAGTACTCTAGTGAAGGTCTTTAGTTGTCTGCTGAATGTCTTTAGGTCTCAGGTTAAGGTCTTTAGTTCTCAGGTTAAGGTCTTTAGGTCTCAGGTTAAGGTCTTTAGTTCTCTGCTGAAGGTCTTTAGGTCTTAGGTTAAGGTCTTTAGGTCTCTAGTGAAGGTCTTTAGGTCGCTGGTTTAGGACTTAAAGTTCCTGGTGAAGGTCATTAGGTCTCTGGTTTAGGACTTTAGGTTCCTGGTGTAGGTCTTTAGGTCTCTAGTAAAGTTCATTAGGTCTCTGGTCTAGGTCTTAAGGGTCCTGGTGTCGGTCTTTAGGTCTCTGGTCAGGTCTCTGGGACATATCTAATATCTTGCCCTGGTTGTCTGTGAATTCTTTACATGTTGTCTCCTATGTGTCTATGTCAGACTCTGGTGCTGATGAGCGATCTTGCGACCATCTTGGATCTTCAGGGTTGCTATGACGAAGCCCTGGCACTGATCCAGCAGGCTGTGAACCTTAGCCGGTCTGTGGGACACCCAGACCGACACGTCCTGCTGGGGAACATGGCGGGCATCCTGCTGCACAAAGGTCAGAGGTCAGACTAGGCTGCCTGGATGAGGTCAGGGGGAGGAGTAGATTCTGATCCAGTCTCTTTTCTCTCCCTGGTTCAGGTCAGCTGGAGGACTCAGTGCGATGCTACAGGGAGGCTCTGAGTCTGGCCCGAGAGGCCGGAGACCAGGAGGCCATGGACATGATCGAGGAGGGACTGAAGGAGGTGAAGAAGAAGAGGAAGGAGGAGAAGGCTTCACAGGAGTGACTGTGGCGGTCTCAGACTTGGACCATGAAAACTGTCTACCAATCAGTGAGAGGCCAAAGGAACCATCCTCATAAGGACTCTTAACGTGAAGTCTCATACAGGACAACTCTCCGGTCAAACCTCATGAACTGTACACTTCCTGTTTGATTTTCAAAGTAAAAGTCTGTCTGGACTGTCGCCTCATTTTAATGTACACCCGAAACCCTCGAGTTTGAGCACCCTGCTGCCAGATCAGAGTTATATGGGGTGGAGAGGAAATCTGTGGTTTAAGTTAGGAAGGTCTCTGATTAAGGTCTTCAGGTCTCTGGTTAAGGTCTTCAGGTCTCTGGTTGAGGTCTTCAGGTCTCTGGTAGAGGTCTTCAGGTCTCTGGTTAAGGTCATTAGGTCTCTGGTTAAGGTCTTTGGGTCTCTGGTTAAGGACTTTAGGTCTCTGGTTAAGGTCTTTAGGTCTCTGGTTAAGGTCTTAAGGTCTCAAGAGAAGGTCTTTAGGTTTCTGGTTAAGATCTTTAGGTCTCTAGTGAAGGTCTTTAGGTCTCTGGTTAAGGTCGTCAGGTCGCTGGTTACGGTCTTAAGGTCTCAAGAGAAGGTCTTTAAGTCTCTGGTTAAGATCTTTAGGTCTCTGGTTAAGGTCTTTGGGTCTCAAGAGAAGGTTTTTAGGTCTCTGGTTAAGATCTTTAGGTCTCAAGAGAAGGTTTTTAGGTCTCTGGTTAAGGTCTTCAGGTCAGATAAGAGTTATATGGCGTGGAGGGAAAATCTTTGGTCTAAGCTAGGAAGGTCTCTGGTTAAGGTCTTCAGGTCTCAAGAGAAGGTCTTTAGGTCTCTGGTTAAGATCTTTAGGTCTCTGGTTAAGATCTTCAGGTCGCTGGTTAAAGTCTTTAAGTCTCTGGTTAAGATCTTCAGGTCTCTGGTTAAGGTCTTTAGGACTCTGGTTAAGATCTTTAGGTCTCAAGAGAAGGTCTTTAGGTCTCTGGTTAAGGTCTTTAGGTCTCTGGTTAAGGTCTTTAGGTCTCTGGTTAAGATCTTCAGGTCGCTGGTTAAAGTCTTTAGGTCTCCAGTGAAGGTCTTTAGGTCTCTGGTTAAGGTCTTTGGGTCTCAAGAGAAGGTTTTTAGGTCTCTGGTTAAGGTCTTCAGGTCAGATAAGAGATATATGGCGTGGAGAGAAAATCTTTGGTTTAAGCTAGGAAGGTCTCTGGTTAAGGTCTTCAGGTCTCTGGTTAAAGGTCTTCAGGTCTTGGGTTAAGGTCTTTAGGTCTTAAGTAAAGGTCTTAAGGTCAGATAAGAGTTATATGGGGTAGAGTGGAAATCACCCTCTGTGAAATGGGACGACCCTTTAAGATCTTAATATGCCACCTGTGATTGTCACTGGCTTTTATGTAAACAGACTCCATGTTACCAGACACCAGACTCCATGTGACTGAAGGTTCTCTCTGAAATAAAAGCATCATAACAGCATTTCCTCTGAGAGAACTTCTTACTATGGTACTCTTTCTTTGCTGTTAGACAACCATCAATGATTCTGAGTAGATTTCTTTTAACACTTAGTAAAAAGGTCCCTGTAGCCCTAGACCTTCACCCAACCCCCATTCTCTAAGATCCAGAACAGCCTACACCTAGCCTTTCCAAACACCCTGGTTCTATCTGGATGCTAACATTATTTTAAACTCAATTATTCAATTAAACCCAAAACTACCAGGGTCTAAATGATAAGTCCTTCTCTAGTCTTTGCAGTTCTTCTCGGCTCTTTAGACTCCTCTCTCAACAGTCCAGTGTCTTTATGTTCATACATACAACATGGATCTGAATCCAGAATAGACCTGAATAATGAGCCTGATAAGGACTGAATGAATGAGTGAATGAATGAGTGAATGAATGAATGAATGAGTGAATGAATGAATGAGTGAATGAATGAATGCTGAAATGAAACAGTCTCTGAGGGAGGAGACAGAAAACTCTGAAAGCTGCCCTGACCAGGTGACCCTCACATCTTCACTGGTGATCAGAACAGAGGTCACCAAAGGAACCAATCATCATCAATCATTAGATCAACAATCCTCCAGGACTGGGTTAGTCTACAGTTGGTCTTTACTGGGTCATATTAACCTTCATCAGTCTATCTCTAGGACAGCCCTGTAGTGTTTGGGCTCACAGGTTCCCACAGAGACTGACGCAGGTGAACTTCCTGTTGTGTTTACTGAACATTTCAGAATAAAAGCCTGATGATGACAGTAAACAAAGCACAGACAAAACAAAGAGAAACACACACAAACACTGGATTAACCACACAAACAGCAGACTGGGAAACACATACGCACCCACCAGCCACTTTATTAGGTACACCTTTTAAGCTGCTGTCTGACATAAAAATGTGATCAGCCAATCACATGGCAGCAGTCAAGTCATAAAGTCACAGACCTGAGGAAGACAACATGATGAAGGTCAAAGGGAGCATCAAAGCGAGGAGGAAGACTGAATTATAAAACGTGATGGACAGGCTATGAATCCACAGGAATTTAAACGCACGACAACCATCTCTAGGGTCGTTGATGTCTTTGATGACATCATCTTTAAAGGCAAGGAGAGAATGTCTATGAGCTTTGATGACATCATCTTTAAAGGCAGAGATGGAATGTCTATAAGCTTTGATGACATCATCTTTAAAGGCAGAGATGGAATGTCTATAAGCTTTGATGACATCATCATTAAAGGCAAGGATGGAATTTTGATAAGCTTTTATGGCATCAACTTTAAAGGCAAGGATGGAATGTCTATATGCCTTGATGACATCATCTTTAAAGGCAGAGCTGGAATGTCTATAAGCTTTGATGACATCATCTTTAAAGGCAAGGATGGAATGTCTATATGCCTTGATGACATCATCTTTAAAGGCAGAGCTGGAATGTCTATAAGCTTTGATGACATTATCTTTAAAGGCAAGGATGGAATGTCTATACGCCTTGATGACATCATCTTTAAAGGCAGAGCTGGAATGTCTATAAGCTTTGATGACATCATCTTTAAAGGCAAGGATGGAATGTCTATACGCCTTGATGACATCATCTTTAAAGGCAGAGCTGGAATGTCTATAAGCTTTGATGACATTATCTTTAAAGGCAAGGATGGAATGTCTATACGCCTTGATGACATCATCTTTAAAGGCAGAGCTGGAATGTCTATAAGCTTTGATTACATCATCTTTAAAGGCAAGGAGAGAATGTCTATAAGCTTTGATGACATCATCTTTAAATAACCAACGACCTCCTCACAGCTGCAGATTCTGGACACATCAGCCTCCTCATCCTCCTTGACCTAACCGCTGCCTTCGACACAGTATCCCACACCGTCCTCCTTGACCGCCTGTCTCACCATCTTGGCATCACTGGTACAGCTCTCTCCTGGTTTCACTCGTATCTCTCACAAAGAAAACAGTTTGTTACCATCGGCACCTCTCACTCATCCCCCGCCCCAGTTAACCAGGGCGTGCCTCAAGGCTCTGTTCTTGGACCTCTCCTTTTCACCATCTACATGCTTCCCCTTGGACAGATTATTCACAAACACGGTCTCAGCTTTCACTCTTATGCAGATGACACCCAACTCTATCTCAGCACCAAACCATCCACCCAGCTCCCTCCCCACTCCCTGGTAAACTGCCTCCACGACATCAAAGCCTGGATGACCTCTAACCAACTCAAACTCAACAGCAATAAAACAGAGCTCATGGTGGTGGCCCCCAAAGCGCTGCTGCAGAAGGTTGGAGATCTCATGCTCCATGTGGACGGGACCTCCATCTGTCCGTCCTCCGAGGTCCGAAACCTAGGCATCATCCTGGACTCCACCCTCTCCTTCCAGTCCCACATAAAGTCTGTCATCAAATCTGCCTTCTATCATCTCAAGAACATCTCCAGACTCTGACCATCACTCCCTGATTCTGTGGCTGAAACACTCATTCATGCTTTCATAACCTCCCGCCTGGACTACTGTAATGGAGTCCTGTCTGGAGTTCCCAGCAAAACCCTGGACAGGCTTCAGTACGTCCAAAACTCTGCAGCTAGAGTTCTCACCCGCACTAGACCCTGGCAACACATCACTCAGACCCTCATCCACCTCCACTGGCTCCCTATCAAGTCCCGTATCAACTACAAAGTCCCCCTCCTCACATACAAATCTCTCCATGCTCTGGCTCCCCAGTACCTTTCTGATCTCCTCCATCCATACACACCATCCCACAACCTTCAGTCTTCAGACACCGGCCTACTTTCCATGCCCAAAACCAAACTCCGAACCTGTGGAGACAGAGCCTTCAGTGCTGCAGCCCCCACCCTCTGGAACACTCTTCCTGCAGACATCCGTAGCGCTCCATCTCTGGACATTTTCAAAAAAACGTCTCAAGCACCACCTGTTCACCACAGCCTACAGTCTTCACTAAACCAGCCTCACACTCATCCTACCCCTCACATAGTTTGTCCATGTCTATGAGTTCCTGTAAAGCATCCTTGGGTTTCTTGAAAGGCGCTATATAAATTCAAGATATTATTATTATTATTATCATTATTAAATGCAAGGATGGAATGTCTTTAATGACATCATCTTTTAAGGCAGGGATGGAATGTTGATAAGCTTTGATGACATCAGCTTTAAAGGCAGGGATGGAATGTCTATAAGTTTTGATGACATCATCTTTAAAGGCAGGGATGGAATGTCTATAAGCTTGATGACATCATCTTTCAAGGCAAGGATGGAATGTCTTTGATGACATCATCTTTTCAGGCAGAGCTGGAATGTTGATAAGCTTTGATGACATCAGCTTTAAAGGCAGGGATGGAATGTCTATAAGTTTTGATGACATCATCTTTAAAGGCAGGGATGGAATGTGTTTGAACAACATCTGACCAGGAGACCACAGCAATGACACTGAGTGTTCCTGCCTGTTTTGGTCCCACCAGGCCGGATATGCTGGTGTGGTGCCACCAGGCCGGATATGCTGTTTTGGTCCCACCAGGCCGGATATGCTGGTGTGGTCCCACCAGGCCGGATATGCTGGTGTGGTGCCACCAGGCCGGATATGCTGGTGTGGTGCCACCAGGCCGGATATGCTGGTGTGGTCCCACCAGGCAGGATATGCTTTTTGGATATGCTTCCAACTAGACCATCACCGACAAGGCAGAAACACTCAGACTTTACAGCCACCAGGCAGGAACTCTCAGACTCTAAAGTCAGCTCAGAACAGACTACAGAGGCTACAGTTCACAAGGGGTTAACCAGACCAAAACTATAGACTACAAGAACACGTTTCCGGGTCTGTTGAGTCTTCCTGCTACCACAGATGCTCACTTTGACCATCAGCACATCGTCTTCATCACACCTACACCTGTGATTGGCTGTGATTCTGTAACGGAGAACCACAAATAAAGGAAACCCAGCTAAAGTCCTGAGTGGTGTACATGTAAACACAGAGACATTGATGCTGAGCTCAGAGGACATGATTACTGTTGTTGGAAGATCTTCATCATCATCATCGTCATCACAGACACAGGTGGAGGTGTGGCAGTATAAAAGAAACTGCAGGCACTTGAGCTCCTACTGGACCATCACCGACAAGGCAGAAACACTCAGACTCTACACCCACCAGGCAGGAACTCTCAGACTCTACACCCACCAGGCAGGAACTCTCAGACTCTACACCCACCAGGCAGGAACTCTCAGACTCTACACCCACCAGGCAGGAACTCCCAGACTCCTCACCCACCAGGTAGGAACTCTCAGACTCTACACCCACCAGGCAGGAACTCTCAGACTCTACACCCACCAGGCAGGAACACTCAGACTCTACACCCACCAGGCAGGAACACTCAGACTCTACACCCACCAGGCAGGAACTCTCAGACTCTACACCCACCAGGCAGGAACACTCAGACTCTACACCCACCAGGCAGGAACACTCAGACTCTACACCCACCAGGCAGGAACTCTCAGACTCTACACCCACCAGGCAGGAACTCTCAGACTCTACACCCACCAGGCAGGAACTCTCAGACTCTACAGCCACCAGGCAGGAACACTCAGACTCTACAGCCACCAGGCAGGAACACTCAGACTCTACACCCACCAGGCAGGAACACTCAGACTCTACACCCACCAGGCAGGAACTCTCAGACTCTACACCCACCAGGTAGGAACTCTCAGACTCTACACCCACCAGGCAGGAACTCTCAGACTCTACACCCACCAGGCAGGAACTCTCAGACTCCACACCCACCAGGCAGGAACTCTCAGACTCTACACCCACCAGGCAGGAACTCTCAGACTCTACACCCACCAGGCAGGAACACTCAGACCCTACACCCACCAGGCAGGAACACTCAGACTCTACAGCCACCAGGCAGGAACACTCAGACTCTAGAGTGATGTTTGAGGTTCTCCTGACTGTATCTGAGCCCACGTGTTGATCCAGACTGAGACTGCTGTCTAAAACCATCTCTCTGAAATGTTTGGTGATGGAGAACCATGGTTCTGGTTCTAGGGTAGACAGTTGTTTTCTGTCTGGACACATTAGGAACCAAAGTTGTCAACATTTGTAGAAGTGGGTGGAGCTTACACACGTCTTTGGGACGTTTTGAGGCTTTGCTGGGATTTCCTTCTTTAGATGCCAGGCCTGGTTGTCATAGAAACGGGCATCAGTGTGGTGATCGTTGCATCTTTAACTCCTCCATCCTGCCGTGTGACGGCCTCCAGTGATTGTGTATGTGTGAACAGCCAGGGGGCGGGACATGTGCTGACTGACAGTTTAGTTGTCATGGTGACCTCCAGCTGATCAGGTTGCCGTAGTTGGACCTTCTCTCTGTTCTTTCTTCCATTCTTTCTTCTTCCTCTGGTTCCTGCTGTTGTCCTCCTCCTTTCTTTCTTCTTACACCCCCCCAGTCCTCCCCCCGTCCTCCCCTCTGTCTCCCCCGTTCTCCCCCGTTCTCCCTCTCTCTGTTGGTTTCAGTCTTTGCATTATAATTTCTCTCTTTCAGAGCTGTGGGGACGCTGAGGTAGGCTCCAACTCTCTTCCTGTTTCCCTCTCTCTCTCTCTCTGTGCTCTCTCTGAATCAGACCCAGGTTACCTTTGTTCTTTTAGAGCAGATCAATCAATTAAAGGATCAATACGCAGGGTTTTCTCTCTGGAATGTCTGCATTCATGTCTAAATCTCATTTGAATGTGAGTTTTTATCTAATATTGGGTTTTTCCAACAGTTTTTAAATGCTGAATTAAAAGTTTCCACAGGCTCCGTGTGTGCAGCGATCCGTCCACGCCACAGTTTAGCTCTGTTTAACCACGCTCGCCCTCACCTGCTGGCTCTATGTCCAGACGGCGGTCTATAGAGCTGGGCAGGAAGAAACTAGCGTTTCTTTCTCAGAGTACATCTGATTATCAGCCATCAGGTCAAAATCATCTGAAACCAGACTGACACTACGGGTTCTGCTCCTGGAAGACTAAAGTTCATCAGATATCCACCTCTTTATCAACAAAAGAAATTATTCACTAAAATACTACAGTACCCACAATCCTAGAGTGCTACAGCCACGTCTCTGATGGGTGACGACTGTTGACAACAACTATACGACATACTGCCATTGAACAATTATCATCATTATTATTATTATTATTATTATTATTAATATTGTTATAATAATATAATAATAATTATGATATTATTAATAATATTGTTATTATTGATAATATCATTATTATTATAATTATTATTACTAAAATTATTATTGTTAATGTTATTATTATTATTATTATTATTATTATTATTATTATTATTATTATTATTATTAATATTGTTATTATTATTATTATTATTATTATAGTAATTATTAATAATAATGTCGTTATTATTATAAATATCACAATAATAATAATAATAATAATATTAATAATAATAATAATTATTATTAATATTTTTATAATAATATAATAATAATTATAATATTATTAATAATATTGTTATTATTAATAATATCATTATTATTATAATTATTATTACTAAAATTATTATTGTTAATGTTATTATTATTATTATTATTATTATTATTATTTTTCTTGTTCTTCTTCTTCTTCTTCTTCTTCTTATTATTATTATTATAGTAATTATTAATAATAATATCGTTATTATTATAAATATCACATAATAATAATAATAATAATCATAATAATAATTATTATTATGATTATTATTATTATTAATATTGTTATAATAATATAATAATAATTATAATATTATTAATAATATTGTTATTATTAATAATATCATTATTATTATAATTATTATTACTAAAATTATTATTGTTAATGTTAATATTATTAGTATTGTTGTTTTTATTATTAATATTATTATTACTATTATTATTATTATTATTATTGTTATTATATTATTATTATTATTATTATTATTATTACTATTACTATTATTATTATTATTATTATTATTATTATTATTATATTAATATTGTTATTATTATTATTATTATTATTATTAATAGTATTATTATTATTATTGTTATTGTTAGTATTATTGTTAATATTATTATTATTGTTGTTATTATTAATAGTATTATTATTATCATTAATATACTTAGTATTATTAGTATTATTTGTGTTAGTCTTCAAAGCAAGGATGGAATGTTTTGTAAGCTTTCATAACTTTTTCTTTATGCATGTATGGAAACTTTTATAAACTTGGATGTTCTCCTCTTTAACGGCAGGACTAGAATGTTGTCTAAGCTTTAGAGGCAAGGATGGAATGTTTAGATGACATCATATTGCTGATGTATATTAAATGTAAAAAGATGACATCATCAAAGGCAGAGGATGGAATGTTAGGGCCGGGTTCCCTCCATTTTTGCCCACCAGGAGGTCATAGTCGGCATGTGTTCCAAACAAAGGTCAGTCGCCCTGAGGGAAAGAGTGTTGGTGTATCTGTGCTCTAAGAATGGAGGCCAGTTAGCCATTAGCTTAGAGGTTAGCAGTGCCTTTTTAACAGCTTTTCTCCCTCATGTGGTCATTGACACGCTGATACACCTGCTGAAAGGGGCGGTTCTCTTTTTCTTTAAAGTTAATCTCTGTCCATCCATGAACCCTGATCTCTGATCACCTGGTCTGTTCACCTCCGGCAGGACTCACCTGATCATCTGACCTCCTGCTGACCTCTGACCTCTGACAGAGCCATGAGTCTTCATCAGAACTCTGTGGGCCCCGGTGACACCGTCAGTCTGTCTGCTGTGAGTCCAAATACCATCCTCATCTACATGTGATGTCACTGTGACATCACTGTGATGTCACTGTGATGTCATTGTGATGTCATCATGTAGACAGAGCTCATAATAACAGCAGTCCAGCTGTGAGGATGCCCATAAGAATGTTGTTGTCTTCATTATATCAGGTTTGAAAATATCTCCAAATATCAGAGTCCTGGGTTTAATGACTTGTCATCTCTCAACTAGTCTCTGGCTCCGCCCCCTCCTTGTTGCCATAGCGATGAAGAAGAGGAGGACCTGAACAAAGCCTTCGATGTTCAGAGTTTTCAGGAGATCCTCCGTCCTTCAGCTCGAAGTCCACCAGAGAAACACAGAGTCTGTGACGAGCAGGACTACGAAGGTCAGGAAGTGAAGGTCACTGAGGGTCCGTTTCTGTGTGACAATACATCTGCAATTCCACAAAAGCTGGGTCACTGCGTAAAATGTAAAATAAAGCAATAAATGATGAGAGAGGAGGCCATAGGTGAACAGGATCCAGAAACACCACCATCTTTTCTGGACCAAAACTCATTTAACATGGACTGAGGAAACATGGAAACCTGCTCTGTGGTCAGAGGAAAACTGTTCTGTGGTCAGAGTAAAACTGTTCTGTGGTCAGAGGATAACTGTTCTGTGGTCAGAGGATAACTGTTCTGTGGTCAGAGTAAAACTGTTCTGTGGTCAGAGGATAACTGTTCTGTGGTCAGAGTAAAACTGTTCTGTGGTCAGAGGAAAACTGTTCTGTGGTCAGAGGATAACTGTTCTGTGGTCAGAGGATAACTGTTCTGTGGTCAGAGGATAACTGTTCTGTGGTCAGAGGAAAACTGTTCTGTGGTCAGAGGAAAACTGTTCTGTGGTCAGAGGATAACTGTTCTGTGGTCAGAGGATAACTGTTCTGTGGTCAGAGGATAACTGTTCTGTGGTCAGAGGATAACTGTTCTGTGGTCAGAGGATAACTGTTCTGTGGTCAGAGGATAACTGTTCTGTGGTCAGAGTAAAACTGTTCTGTGGTCAGAGTAAAACTGTTCTGTGGTCAGAGGATAACTGTTCTGTGGTCAGAGGATAACTGTTCTGTGGTCAGAGGATAACTGTTCTGTGGTCAGAGTAAAACTGTTCTGTGGTCAGAGGATAACTGTTCTGTGGTCAGAGGAAAACTGTTCTGTGGTCAGAGGATAACTGTTCTGTGGTCAGAGGAAACCACAGAGGACAGTCATTGACTTCTGTTTTTATTTACGTTTACACAGCGTCCCAGCTTTTTTGGAAATGGGGATGTAGGCCTGAACCCTGTCAGTCATATAAATATTCACCATGGTCTGATGTTTCGGCATAGATGGGATCATCCTGAGATTTTAAATTCTCGTCTCAGACCACCGCCACTTCTCGCCCCACGTCCACCTTCCTCTGACCAAACCCCCCGCTGACATCAGGAGGAGGAGGACCAATGAGGAGGAGCGGCCAGGATCCGCCACCATAGAAGAAGACCAGGAGAATGAGGAGGAGACCAGGGGACGGACCACCCCGCCCACCAGGTGAGAATCAGGATCCTGTACGTTTAAACCTGGGACTGACCTCACCTTTAACCTCTGACTCCTCCCCCTACGCAGCGACCCCCTCACCACCTCGGCCAATCACAACGGCCTCTCCTCAGGCTGCATGGTGACCAGTGTGGCTACTGATGATGCTGAGGAGGCGGAGACTCTGACGTCAGTGGACCTGGACGGGATCAAGAGTCAGTGCCCCCGATTATCCTGTTTAACACTGCTCTGAGGTCACTTCCTGTTTACTAATTATAATCATCATCATACGTTATAATTATAATCACATCATTATAATAACTGCATAGATGGCATTTAAAGGGACAGTACGAAGAATATTGGCCCTGAAATGTCTCATTGGATCAAACTGACTTTAACTTCCTGTTCTATTCATGTAATCAGTTCCTATTAAAGGAGAGTTTTTTACCCCTAAACTGATTTTATTAATTAATCACGGTCAATGTAAGTTTGAGTTTTTAAACAATAATCACAAAATCCCTCTTTACTGTCAGAGTGAGATCAGATTTCTCTAAAGTGAATAAAATAAAATAAAATCTGGGATCTTAAATCAGTGTCTGCATAAATACTAACCCTCTACAGTGACTACACTGGTGCTGGTAGACTCAGAGAAAGGATCCAGACTGAGACTCTGTGTCCCAAACCCAGAAGAATTTGTCCAAACATGAAAGATCCTTCTGTAACGTCTGATCTTCATCATGTGACCTGAACACAATCCCGCCGTCCTACACGCGGCGCCCACAGCCTCTATCTATTGTTACCGTGCACATAAGACTGCTGGGTCTGGGTCTGACTGTGAAGGTTCTGCTGGCTCAGGGTCTGCTCCTGGTCCTGGTCTGTCCAGTCACCATGAAGTGTCTCTCTCCTCTGATTGAATATTTGAACAGCTTGTTGTTGGAAAGACTGACTGATCTCTGTGAGTATCTGCTCTCTGCACCACATCCTCAGGATTTAACCAGGAATCATGTTTTTATTTTAGAAATACAAATTATATATATATATATATATATATATATATATATATATAATTGTAAAAAAATATATACATGTTTTTATTGAGACAGAAATATTTATGTATAAATTTATAAAAATACATGTTTTTATAAAAGCATAAATATTTATGTATAAATATATAAAAATACATGTTTTTATTGAGACAGAAATATTTATGTATAAATATATAAAAATACATGTTTCTACAAAAACATAAATATTTATGTATTAATATATAAATATACATGTTTTTATAAAAACATAAATATTTATGTATAAATATAAAATATATGTTTTTATAAAAACATAAATATTTATGCATAAATATAAAATAAATATTAAAAAAACATAAATATTTATGCATAAATATAAAATATATGTTTTTATTAAAACATAAATATTTAGGTATAAATATATAAAAATACATGTTTTTATAAAAACATAAATATTTAGTTATAGATATATAAAAATACATGTTTTTATAAAAACATAAATATTTAGTTATAGATATATAAAAATACATGTTTTTATAAAACAAATATTTAGGTATAAATATATAAAAATACATGTTTTCTATAAATACATAAATATTTAGTTATAAATATATAAAAATACATGTTTTTATAAAAACATAAATATTTAGTTATAAATATATAAAAATACATGTTTTTATAAAAACATAAATATTTAGGTATAAATATATAAAAATACATGTTTTTATAAAAACATAAATATTTATGTATATATATAAAATATATGTTTTTATTAAAACATAGATATTTATGTGTATATATATTAAAATAAATATTTTTATAAAAACATAAATATTTAGTTATAAATATATAAAAATATATGTTTTTATAAAAACATAAGTATTTAGGTATAAATATATAAAAATACATGTTTCTATAAAAACATAAATATTTAGGTATAAATATATAAAAATACATGTTTTTATAAAACATAAATATTTAGGTATAAATATATAAAAATACATGTTTTTATAAAAACATAAATATTTAGTTATAAATATATAAAAATACATGTTTTTATAAAAACATAAATATTTAGGTATAAATATATAAAAATACATGTTTTCTATAAAAACATTAATATTTAGTTATAAATATATAAAAATACATGTTTTTATAAAAACATAAATATTTAGTTATAAAAATATAAAAATACATGTTTTTATAAAAACATAAATATTTAGTTATAAATATATAAAAATACATGTTTTTATAAAAACATAAATATTTATGCATAAATATAAAATAAATATTAAAAAAAACATAAATATTTATGCATAAATATAAAATATATGTTTTTATTAAAACATAAATATTTAGGTATAAATATATAAAAATACATGTTTTTATAAAAACATAAATATTTAGTTATAGATATATAAAAATACATGTTTTTATAAAAACATAAATATTTAGTTATAGATATATAAAAATACATGTTTTTATAAAACAAATATTTAGGTATAAATATATAAAAATACATGTTTTCTATAAATACATAAATATTTAGTTATAAATATATAAAAATACATGTTTTTATAAAAACATAAATATTTAGTTATAAATATATAAAAATACATGTTTTTATAAAAACATAAATATTTAGGTATAAATATATAAAAATACATGTTTTTATAAAAACATAAATATTTATGTATATATATAAAATATATGTTTTTATTAAAACATAGATATTTATGTGTATATATATTAAAATAAATATTTTTATAAAAACATAAATATTTAGTTATAAATATATAAAAATATATGTTTTTATAAAAACATAAGTATTTAGGTATAAATATATAAAAATACATGTTTCTATAAAAACATATATATTTATGTATAAATATATAAAAATACATGTTTTTATAAAACATAAATATTTAGGTATAAATATATAAAAATACATGTTTTTATAAAAACACAAATATTTAGTTATAAATATATAAAAATACATGTTTTTATAAAAACATAAATATTTAGGTATAAATATATAAAAATACATGTTTTCTATAAAAACATTAATATTTAGTTATAAATATATAAAAATACATGTTTTTATAAAAACATAAATATTTAGTTATAAAAATATAAAAATACATGTTTTTATAAAAACATAAATATTTAGTTATAAATATATAAAAATACATGTTTTTATAAAAACATAAATATTTAGGTATAAATATATAAAAATACATGTTTTTATAAAAAGATAAATATTTAGTTATAAATATATAAAAATACATGTTTTTATAAAAAGATAAATATTTAGTTATAAATATATAAAAATACATGTTTTTATAAAAAGATAAATATTTAGGTATAAATATATAAAAATACATGTTTTTATAAAAACATAAATATTTAGGTATAAATGATCCAGAAATCAATGTTAATGTACCATCCTACAGAAACAGGCAGTGTGAAATAATAATCCATGTACATGAGAGACGGACGCACTGAGCATGCTCCATGGCCCCCTGTGTGATTATGACTGATTTTATAGAAACACAGCAGAGCCACAGGTGAACCGTTACAATAACACCCTAGCCCGTCATCACATCTGTGCTGTGAGAATCTCATCCTCCTCTCCTTGGTTGGTTAATCCCATGACACTGAGGGATTCTGGGAAACTTCAGGTAGACCTCAGCTGTGCAGAAACCTGAACCGTCTGACTGGGTTTGATTCTGGAGTTAACCAAGCCTGAAACTTTGTTAGGGAGCGCAAAGTTCCCATGAGACTGGACGGAGACGTGATAGGAACTCTGTCTGTATGGATCTGGGTCATCTGGACCAGCTCAGTCCTCAGATCCGGCTCACTTAGACCCTGAGTGGGTCTTCCTGTGGCTCCAGTAGTAGACCCTGAGACAGGACGTAAGACTGACACTCATACGTGTACAGTTGAAACCAGAAGTTTACATACACTATATAAAAAGACACATAAACTTTTTTTTCTCACCGTCTAACATTAAATCAGATTAAACTTTTCCTGTTTTTGGTCAGTTAGGATTACCAGAATTAATTCTATTTGCTAAATGCCAGAATAATGACAGAGATCATTTTTTAGACATTTTTTTATTATTTTCTTGAGAGTCAGAAGTTTCCATACATTTCATTAGTATTTGGTAGCATTGCCTTTAAACTGTATGACTTGGGTCAAATGTTTTGGATACGCTTCCACAAGCTTCTCACAATAGTTTGCAGGAATTTTGTCCCATTCCTCCTGGCAGAACTGGTGTAACTGAGCCAAGTTTGTAGGCCGCCTTGCTCACACATGCCTTTTCAGCTCTGCCCATAAATTTTCAGTGGGATTGAGATCAGGGCTTTGTGATGGCCACTCCAAAACATTGACTTTGTTATCCTTAAGCCACTTTGTAACCAGTTTGGCAGTATGCTTAGGGTCATTGTCCATTTGGAAAACCCATTTGCGCCCAAGCTTTAACTTCCTGGCTGATGTCTTGAGATGTTGCTTCAGTATTTCCACATAATGTTCTTTCCTCATGATGCCATCTATTTTGTGAAGTGCACAGGTCCCTCCTGCAGCAAAACAACCCCACAACATGATGCTGCCACCCCCATGTTTCACAGTTGGGATGGTGTTCTCAGGCTTGCAAGCTTCCCCCTTTTTTCTCCAAATGTAACGATGCTCATTATGGCCAAAAAGTTCAATTTTAGTTTTGTCAGACCACAGAACATGTCTCCAGAAATGAAGGTCTTTGTCCCTGTGTGCATTTGCAAACTGTAATCTGGCTTTTTTATGTTTCTTTTGGAGTAATGGCTTCTTCCTGGGAGAGTGGCCTTTCAGCCCATGTGGGTACAGGACTCGTTTGACTGTTGATAATGACACACTCTTATCAGCTTCAGCCAGCATCTTCACAAGGTCTTTTGCTTTTGTTCTTGGGTTGAGATGCACTTTTTGGACCAAAGCACGTTCATCTCTGGGACACAGAACCCGTCTCCTTCCTGAGCGGTATGATGGCTGGACATTCCCATGGTGTTTATACTTGGGTATAATTGTTTGAACAGATGAACGTGGCACCTTCAGGCATCTGGAAATTGCACCCAAGGATGAACCAGACTTGTGCAAGTCCACAATTCTCTTCCTGATATCTTGGCTGATTTCTTTTGATTTTCCCATGATGTTACACAAAGAAGCAGTGTGTTTCAGGTGTGCCTTAAAATACATCCACAGGTGTGCCTCTAATTAAATCAAATGTTGTCAATAAACCTATCAGAGGCTTCCAAAGACATGACATCATCATCTGGGCTTTCCCACATTGTTTAAAGGCATAGTAATCTTAGTGTATGTAAACTTCTGACTTTGAAGAAAGTCATAAAAATTGTCTAAAAAAATCCTTTTCTCATTATTCTGGCATTTAGCAAATAGAAATAATTTTGGTAATCCTAACTGACCAAAAACAGGAAAAGTTTAATCTGATTTAATGTTAGACGGTGAGAAAAAAAGTTTATGTGCCTTTTTATATAGTGTATGTAAACTTCTGGTTTCAACTGTATTTACATATAAGATGATGGCTGTACCAGCTAATCTGTGTGCAACACTGACACATCTAGTTTATTATAGTTAATGTTAAAATCCTGACAATCAGAGATAACCTTCAGACGACTGAAAAATACAAAATTAGTGAAAATAATCTATTTGATTAATAAATGTGATTTTATACTGAACCCCAGCACCAGATAGCTGGAAACGAGACACTCATCTTTATCACTAAAATAAGTTTCAGTGTGTCTGACAGAGTTAAAACATCCAAATATAAAGGGTAGAAAGTCATACTTTATATATTAAAAATCTGTTCCTACATACAAACTGCTAGTTTGACCTAAACCTGCACAAACATCCACGTCTATTATCTCAGTGAAACAAAAGTAAAAGGTCCAGTTCAGAACCAGCAGCATAGCATATTGTGTGTTGGTTTATATATTAATATATATTATTTGTGTTGCTTTAGGTATTATTATATATTATTTGTGTTGGTTTATGTATTATTATATATTATTTGTGTTGTTTTAGGTATTATTATATATTATTTGTGTTGGTTTATATATTAATATATATTATTTGTGTTGCTTTAGGTATTATTATATATTATTTGTGTTGGTTTATATATTAATATATATTATTTGTGTTGCTTTAGGTATTATTATATATTATTTGTGTTGGTTTATATATTAATATATATTATTTGTGTTGCTTTAGGTATTATTATATATTATTTGTGTTGGTTTATGTATTATTATATATTATTTGTGTTGTTTTAGGTATTATTATATATTATTTGTGTTGGTTTATATATTAATATATATTATTTGTGTTGCTTTAGGTATTATTATATATTATTTGTGTTGTTTTAGGTATTATTATATATTATTTGTGTTGTTTTAGGTATTATTATATATTATTTGTGTTGTTTTAGGTATTATTATATATTATTTGTGTTGGTTTATGTATTATTATATATTATTTGTGTTGGTTTATGTATTATTATATATTATTTGTGTTGGTTTATGTATTATTATATATTATTTGTGTTGTTTTAGGTATTATTATATATTATTTGTGTTGGTTTATGTATTATTATATATTATTTGTGTTGGTTTATGTATTATTATATATTATTTGTGTTGTTTTAGGTATTATTCTATATATTATTTGTGTTGGTTTATGTATTATTATATATTATTTGTGTTGTTTTAGGTATTATTATATATTATTTGTGTTGTTTTAGGTATTATTATATATTATTTGTGTTGTTTTAGGTATTATTATATATTATTTGTGTTGGTTTATGTATTATTATATATTATTTGTGTTGTTTTATTATTATATATTATTTGTGTTGTTTTAGGTATTATTATATATTATTTGTGTTGTTTTAGGTATTATTATATATTATTTGTGTTGGTTTATGTATTATTATATATTATTTGTGTTGTTTTATGTATTATTATATATTATTTGTGTTGTTTTAGGTATTATTATATATTATTTGTGTTGGTTTATGTATTATTATATATTATTTGTGTTGTTTTATGTATTATTATATATTATTTGTGTTGTTTTAGGTATTATTATATATTATTTGTGTTGTTTTAGGTATTATTATATATTATTTGTGTTGTTTTAGGTATTATTATATATTATTTGTGTTGGTTTATGTATTATTATATATTATTTGTGTTGGTTTATGTATTATTATATATTATTTGTGTTGTTTTAGGTATTATTATATATTATTTGTGTTGTTTTAGGTATTATTATATATTATTTGTGTTGGTTTATGTATTATTATATATTATTTGTGTTGTTTTATGTATTATTATATATTATTTGTGTTGTTTTAGGTATTATTATATATTATTTGTGTTGGTTTATGTATTATTATATATTATTTGTGTTGTTTTATGTATTATTATATATTATTTGTGTTGTTTTAGGTATTATTATATATTATTTGTGTTGTTTTATGTATTATTATATATTATTTGTGTTGTTTTAGGTATTATTATATATTATTTGTGTTGGTTTATGTATTATTATATATTATTTGTGTTGGTTTATGTATTATTATATATTATTTGTGTTGTTTTAGGTATTATTATATATTATTTGTGTTGGTTTATGTATTATTATATATTATTTGTGTTGGTTTATGTATTATTATATATTATTTGTGTTGGTTTATGTATTTTATTAGATCTTACTGGTATGGTTTTAACTGCCACGAGCTTCGTCTCTCATGTCTGATGGGAATATTCAGACAGAACGTTGGTCTTATCCTGCAGTGGTCACTCACGTCTGTGCCTCGGCTCTTCAGAGAACATGAATGCTGAGCAGCAGGAAGAGTCTGGGTAGAGCTGGAGAGGTCAGGATCAGGGCACGTCCCAGGGGGTCGCCCACGCTGCTGGTTGACGTTGTTGAGTTTAAGGACTTTGAGTGAGGGACTGTAGTCTAAACAGAAAAAAACATCTGACCATTGACCTGTACGCCCCGCCCCCTAGGTCACAGATTGGATGATGTTCCAGCAGTGCGGCGCCACCTGTTGAAGCGGAGCTCCAGAGGGCCGATCGTCCACGCCAACAAAGAACAGAGCAGCCGAGTGTCGACGCACCTGCAGCCAGACCACACCCCTCATGAGGTCAGCTGCAGTTGGGATGAGGCATGGGTGTGTTAAGGCGTGGGCGGGTTTAGACATGGGTGGGTTTAGATAAGGGTGGGTTTATGCATGGGTGGGTTTAGACATGGGTGGGTTTACACATGGGTGGGTTTAGACAAGGGTGGGTTTATCTGGTGGGTTTAGGCATGGGTGGGTTTAGATAAGGGTGGGTTTATGCATGGGTGGGTTTAGACATGGGTGGGTTTACACATGGGTGGGTTTAGGCAAGGGTGGGTTTAGATAAGGGGGGGTTTACACATGGGTGGGTTTAGGCATGGGTGGGTTTAGACATGGGTGGGTTTACACATGGGTGGGTTTACACATGGGTGGGTTTAGGCATGGGTGGGTTTAGATAAGGGTGGGTTTATGCATGGGTGGGTTTAGACATGGGTGGGTTTAGATAAGGGTGGGTTTATGAAGGGGTGGTTTTATACATGGTTGGGTTTACACATGGGTGGGTTTAGACAAGGGTGGGTTTATCTGGTGGGTTTAGGCATGGGTGGGTTTAGATAAGGGTGGGTTTATGCATGGGTGGGTTTAGACATGGGTGGGTTTACACATGGGTGGGTTTAGATAAGGGTGGGTTTATGCATGGGTGGGTTTAGACATGGGTGGGTTTATCTGGTGGGTTTAGACATGGGTGGGTTTAGATAAGGGTGGGTTTATGCATGGGTGGGTTTAGACATGGGTGGGTTTACACATGGGTGGGTTTAGGCAAGGGTGGGTTTAGATAAGGGTGGGTTTACACATGGGTGGGTTTAGGCATGGGTGGGTTTAGACATGGGTGGGTTTACACATGGGTGGGTTTACACATGGGTGGGTTTAGGCATGGGTGGGTTTAGGCATGGGTGGGTTTAGACATGGGTGGGTTTATCTGGTGGGTTTAGACAAGGGTGGGTTTATGCATGGGTGGGTTTACACATGGGTGGGTTTACACATGGGTGGGTTTAGACATGGGTGGGTTTAGGCATGGGCGGGTTTAGACATGGGTGGGTTTACACAAGGGTGGGTTTAGACAAGGGTTGGTTTATCTGGTGGGTTTAGGCATGGGTGGGTTTAGACAAGGGTGGGTTTATGCATGGGTGGGTTTACACATGGGTGGGTTTATCTGGTGGGTTTAGACATGGGTGGGTTTAGATAAGGGTGGGTTTATGCATGGGTGGGTTTAGACATGGGTGGGTTTATCTGGTGGGTTTAGACAAGGGTGGGTTTAGATAAGGGTGGGTTTATGCATGGGTGGGTTTAGACATGGGTGGGTTTAGACATGGGTGGGTTTACACATGGGTGGGTTTAGACAAGGGTTGGTTTATCTGGTGGGTTTAGACAAGGGTGGGTTTATGCATGGGTGGGTTTACACATGGGTGGGTTTAGGCATGGGCGGGTTTAGACATGGGTGGGTTTACACATGGGTGGGTTTAGACAAGGGTTGGTTTATCTGGTGGGTTTAGGCATGGGTAGGTTTAGGTATGGATGGGTTTAGACATGGGTGGGATAAAACATGGGCGGGTTTAGGTATGGGTGTGTTTAGGTGTAGGTGGGTTCAGGTATGGGTGGGTTTAGGTATGGGCGGGTTAAGGTATGGGTGGTTTTAGGTATGGGTGGGTTTAGGTATGGGTGGATTTAGGTATGGGCGGGTTTAGGTATGGGTGGATTTAGGTATGGGCGGGTTTAGGTATGGGTGGTTTTAGGTATGGGCGGGTTTATGCATGGGTGGGTTTAGACATGGGTGGGTTTACACATGGGTGGGTTTAGACATGGGTGGGTTTATCTGGTGGGTTTAGACAAGGGTGGGTTTATGCATGGGTGGGTTTACACATGGGTGGGTTTAGGCATGGGCGGGTTTAGACATGGGTGGGTTTACACATGGGTGGGTTTAGACAAGGGTTGGTTTATCTGGTGGGTTTAGGCATGGGTAGGTTTAGGTATGGATGGGTTTAGACATGGGTGGGATAAGACATGGGCGGGTTTAGGTATGGGTGTGTTTAGGTGTAGGTGGGTTCAGGTATGGGTGGGTTTAGGTATGGGCGGGTTAAGGTATGGGTGGTTTTAGGTATGGGTGGGTTTAGGTATGGGTGGATTTAGGTATGGGCGGGTTTAGGTATGGGTGGATTTAGGTATGGGCGGGTTTAGGTATGGGTGGTTTTAGGTATGGGCGGCTTTAGGCATGGGTGGGTTAAGGCATGGGCGGGTTTAGGTATGGGTGGGTTTAGGTATGGGCGGGTTTAGGTATGGGTGGGTTTAGGTATGGGCGGGTTTAGACATGGGCGGGTTTAGGCATGGGTGGGTTTAGACATGGGTGGGTTTAGGCATGGGCGGGTTTAGGTATGGGTGGGTTTAGGTATGGGCGGGTTTAGACATGGGCGGGTTTAGGCATGGGTGGGTTTACACATGGGTGGGTTTAGACAAGGGTGGGTTTATCTGGTGGGTTTAGGCATGGGTGGGTTTAGGCATGGGCGGGTTTAGGTATGGGTGGGTTTAGACATGGGTGGGATAAGACATGGGCGGGTTTAGGTATGGGTGTGTTTAGGTGTAGGTGGGTTTAGGTATGGGCAGGTTAAGGTATGGGTGGTTTTAGGTATGGACGAGTTTAGGTATGGGTGGATTTAGGTATGGGCGGGTTTAGGTATGGGTGGTTTTAGGTATGGGCGAGTTTAGGTATGGGTGGATTTAGGTATGGGCGGGTTTAGGTATGGGCAGGTTAAGGTATGGGTGGTTTTAGGTATGGACGAGTTTAGGTATGGGTGGATTTAGGTATGGGCGGGTTTAGGTATGGGTGGTTTTAGGTATGGGCGGCTTTAGGCATGGGTGGGTTAAGGCATGAGTAGGTTTAGACAAGGGTGGGTTTAGACATGGGTGGGTTTATGCATGGGCGGGTTTAGGTATGGGTGGGTTTAGGTATGGGCGGGTTTAGACATGGGCGGGTTTAGGCATGGGTGGGTTTACACATGGGTGGGTTTAGACAAGGGTGGGTTTATCTGGTGGGTTTAGGCATGGGTGGGTTTAGGCATGGGCGGGTTTAGGTATGGGTGGGTTTAGACATGGGTGGGATAAGACATGGGCGGGTTTAGGTATGGGTGTGTTTAGGTGTAGGTTGGTTTAGGTATGGGCGGGTTAAGGTATGGGTGGTTTTAGGTATGGACGAGTTTAGGTATGGGTGGATTTAGGTATGGGCGGGTTTAGGTATGGGTGGTTTTAGGTATGGGCGAGTTTAGGTATGGGTGGATTTAGATATGGGCGGGTTTAGGTATGGGCAGGTTAAGGTATGGGTGGTTTTAGGTATGGGCGGGTTTAGGTATGGGTGGTTTTAGGTATGGGCGGCTTTAGGCATGGGTGGGTTAAGGCATGAGTAGGTTTAGACAAGGGTGGGTTTAGACATGGGTGGGTTTATGCATGGGCGGGTTTAGGTATGGGTGGGTTTAGGTATGGGCGGGTTTAGACATGGGCGGGTTTAGGCATGGGTGGGTTTACACATGGGTGGGTTTAGACAAGGGTGGGTTTATCTGGTGGGTTTAGGCATGGGTGGGTTTAGGCATGGGCGGGTTTAGGTATGGGTGGGTTTAGACATGGGTGGGATAAGACATGGGCGGGTTTAGGTATGGGTGTGTTTAGGTGTAGGTGGGTTTAGGTATGGGCGGGTTAAGGTATGGGTGGTTTTAGGTATGGACGAGTTTAGGTATGGGTGGATTTAGGTATGGGCGGGTTTAGGTATGGGTGGTTTTAGGTATGGGCGAGTTTAGGTATGGGTGGATTTAGGTATGGGCGGGTTTAGGCATGGGTGGGTTAAGGCATGAGTAGGTTTAGACAAGGGTGGGTTTATCTGGTGGTTTTAGGCATGGGTGGGTTTAGGCATGGGCGGGTTTAGGTATGGATGGGTTTAGACATGAGTGGGATAAGACATGGGCGGGTTTAGGTATGGGTGTGTTTAGGTGTAGGTGGGTTTAGGTATGGGTGGGTTTAGGTATGGGCGGGTTAAGGTATGGGTGGTTTTAGGTATGGGCAGGTTTAGGTATGGGTGGATTTAGGTATGGGCGGGTTTAGGTATGGGTGGTTTTAGGTATGGGCGGCTTTAGGCATGGGTGGGTTAAGGCATGAGTAGGTTTAAACAAGGGTGGGTTTAGACATGGGTTGGATTAGACATGGGCATGTTTAGGTATGGATGTGTTTAGGTATGGGTGGGTTTGGCATGGGTGGGTTTAGGTATGGGGGGCTTAAGCCGTGGGCGGGTTTAGGCATGGGTGTATTTCGGCATGGGTGGGTTTAGGCATGGGTGGGTTTAGGCATGGGTGGGTTTAGACATGGGTGTGTTTCGGCATGGGTGGGTTTAGGCATGGGTGGGTTTCGGTATGGGTGGGTTTAGGCATGGGTGGGTTTAGGCATGGGTGGGTTTAGACATGGGTGGGTTTAGGCATGGGTGTGTTTCGGCATGGGTGGGTTTAGGCATGGGTGGGTTTAGGCATGGGTGGGTTTAGACATGGGTGTGTTTCGGCATGGGTGGGTTCAGGCATGGGTGGGTTTAGACATGGGTGGGTTTAGGCATGGGTGGGTTTAGGCATGGGTGGGTTTAGGCATGGGTGTATTTCGGCATGGGTGGGTTTCGGCATGGGTGGGTTTAGGCATGGGTGGGTTTAGACATGGGTGTATTTCGGCATGGGTGGGTTTCGGCATGGGTGGGTTAAGCTGGGATGCCTCGCTCCAAAGGGCCTGAGCTGACAGTTGTTGCAAATCATCAAACGTGTTTCTTAAATGACTTTGAAGGGAATAACATTTGTGTTTGGAATGTTAACACGGAGCCAGGAGAGATAACAATAGAATCAAAATAGATTTTAACTAACAGTACAGTCCCTGTGGAGGACACGTGGTCCCAGCTGAGTCAAACCATGACAGTTGAGCTGCACCATGTCATGAGACAGCCCCTTAAAGGAGCTTTGCTAGATGAATGTCAAATATATTCATGCAACGAATACCAGCCCATCTGGCATTTCAGCGTAGCCGTTTCCTGCCAAAGGGCTTTATGTTTGAAACTTTAGGATCCTTTTAGTCTTTATAGATGCTGTCTTAAAGGACAGCATCTATAAAGGCAAGGATGGAATGTTTTACCATCTTTGAGGACAGCATCTATAAAGGCAAGGATGGAATGTTTTACCATCTTTGAGGACAGCATCTATAAAGGCAAGGATGGAATGTTTCCCCAGGACCAAGGCTGACACTGTGAAGTTCTGATCCGGCATATGCTCCCATAACTGACCTGAGCTAAATGTCCCCTTTCTGACACTTCTCAGTGGTTAGTAGAAATACTGTTGTCACTGAATCATCAGGTTCTCCTGTAGTCTGGGTGAGCTCACAGATGATTGGATGTTGGCAGAGTTCAGGTGAGCTCCTGGTCTGATGTCCCTGATGTGATTCCTAACATGACAACAAAAGAAAGGTCCAAAAAGAGGCTGAAAGGAGGGATGAAAGACGAGCCGCCACACTGAGCGCCGTAATCCTGGCTCTATTGTGAACAGGTGACAAACGGACTTAATGAAAGAGGGGGACAGGAGGGACAGGTAGACCCCTAGAGAGGGACAGGTAGACAGGTAGGGTCTGGGCAGTAGTGTCAGACAGGTAGACAGGTAGACAGGTAGGGTGGATAATCTGTCAGGTGAGCGTGTCTCCACCTCAGTTGGGTTCAATCGTCAGGATGGTCGGTTTGGACGTGAAGAATCAACACAGAAAGGTAGAGGCTGTCTCACCCTGGTTTAGCCGGTAGCTTCCTTTAGCTGCTTCATTTAGATTAAAGTTGTTAATAGGTGTTTTACCTTTTTATTGATCTATTGATCACATGTTCATTCTGGTTCGTCTTCATTGATCCAGAAGATTCCTCCAGATGTGTTTTACTCTCCTGCTACTCCATGAACAGGTCCTCTGCAGACTTTGATTTCTGACTGTTTTCTTTGTCTTCATTTTTAATCATTTTAATGTTTTATGACATTTTGTCTTAGATACTTTATCTGAGAATGAATATTAGATACTGTGATGTCATCAGGAGGTCTGGTTGTATATAGGTGTTTATGTAAATGAATATTAGATACTGTGATGTCATCAGGAGGCCGTTGCTGGTCTGTTTTCAGGTTTTCGTGGAGCTGAACGAGCTGGTGATCGACAGGAACCAGGAGCTGCAGTGGAGGGAGACGGCTCGATGGATCAAGTTTGAGGAGGAGGTAGAGGAGGAGACGGAGCGCTGGGGGAGACCTCATGTTCCCTCGCTGTCCTTCCGCTCCCTGCTTGAGCTCCGAAAAACCATCTCCCACGGTAAGCTGGCTCTCTGCTGGCCCTGCAGAGCTTCACTGTCACAGCGTATTACAATGCTTTAGGTATTCCCTACATTCCCTTAAATCAACCCTCAACCCCCCAGTGCCCACCCTCTACCCCTGACCTGACCCATGTCAGCACTCAGATGAGGATAAATCAGGGATGAATCAATCCTCTCTGTCCCACTAATTTATCCCTGAACAGCCCGAGGTTACCCTCTGATCCTGTATCAGACCAGCGTTTTGGTGAGAACACCTGTATTTTAAACTGACCAGGTATCCTGCTCTATCCTGCTCTATCCTGCTCTATCCTGCTCTATGCTGCTCTATCCTGCTCTATCCTGCTCTATGCTGCTCTATCCTGCTCTGCCCTGCTCTATGCTGCTGTATGCTGCTCTATCCTGCTCCATCCTGCTCAATGCTGCTCTAGCCTGCTCTATCCTGGTCTATGCTGCTCTATCCTGCTCTATGCTGCTCTATCCTGCTCTATCCTGCTCTTTGCCGCTCTATGCTGCTCTATCCTGCTCTATCCTGCTCTATCCTGGTCTATGCTGCTCTATAATGCTCTTTATTAGTCTATGCAGCTCTCTCTTGCTCTATCCTGCTCTATCTTGCTCTATCCTGCTTTATCCTGATCTATGCTGCTCTGTCCTGCTCTATCCTGCTCTATCCTACTCTATCCTGCTCTATGCTGCTCTATCCTGCTTTTTGTTGCTCGATGCTGCTCTATGGTGCACTATCCTGCTCTATGCTGCTCTATGCTGCTCTATCCTGCTCTATGCTGCTCTATGCTGCTCTTTAATGGTCTATGCTGCTCTATCTTTCTCTATCCTGCTCTATCCTGCTCTATGCTGCTCTCTCTTGCTCTATGCTGCTCTATGCTGCTGTATCCTGCTCTGCCCTGCTCTATGCTGCTGTATGCTGCTCTATCCTGCTCCATCCTGCTCAATGCTGCTCTTTAATGGTCTATGCTGCTCTATCTTTCTCTATCCTGCTCTATCCTGCTCTATCCTGCTCTATGCTGCTCTATCCTGCTCTATGCTGCTCTATCCTGCTCCATCCTGCTCTGTGCTGCTCTTTAATGGTCTATGCTGCTCTATCTTTCTCTATCCTGCTCTATCCTGCTCTGCCCTGCTCTATGCTGCTCTATGCTGCTCTATCCTGCTCCATCCTGCTCTATCCTGCTCTGCCCTGCTCTATCCTGGTCTATGCTGCTCTATAATGCTCTTTATTGGTCTATGCTACTCTCTCTTGCTCTATCCTGCTTTATCCTGATCTATGCTGCTCTGTCCTGCTCTATCCTGCTCTATGCTGCTGTATCCTGCTTTTTGTTGCTCGATGCTGCTCTATGGTGCACTATCCTGCTCTATCCGACTCTATGCTGCTCTATGCTGCTCTTTATTGGTCTATGCTGCTCTATCTTTCTCTATCCTGCTCTATCCTGCTCTATCCTGCTCTATGCTGCTCGATCCTGCTTTATGCTGCTCTATGCTGCTCTATCCTGCTCTATCCTGCTCTATCCTGCTCTATGCTGCTCTGTCCTGCTCTATGTTGCTCTATGCTGCTCTATCTTTCTCTACCCTGCTCTATCCTGCTCTATCCTGCTCTATGCTGCTCTCTCTTGCTCTATACTGCTCTATGCTGCTCTATCCTGCTCTGCCCTGCTCTATGCTGCTCTATGCTGCTCTATCCTGCTCTATGCAGCACTATCCTGCTCTGAGCTGCTCTATGCTTCTCTTTCCTGCTCTATGCTGCCCAATCCTGCTCTATCCTGCTCTATCCTGCTCTATTGTGCTCTATCCTGCTCTATCCTGCTGTATCTTGCTCTATCCTGCTCTGTTCTGCTCTGTCCTGCTCTATCCTGGTCAATGCTGCTCTATCCTGCTCTATCCTGCTGTATCTTGCTCTATCCTGCTCTGTTCTGCTCTGTCCTGCTCTATTCTGCTCTATCCTGCTCTATCCTGGTCTATCCTGCTCAAATCTGCTGTATCCTGCTCTATCCTGCTCTATGCTGCTCTATCCTGCTCTGCCCTGCTCTATGCTGCTCTATGCTGCTCTATGCTGCTTTATGCTGCTCTATCCTGCTCTATGCTGCTGTATCCTGCTGTATCCTGCTCTGTGCTGCTCTATCCTGCTCTATCCTGCTCTGTGCTGCTCAATCCTGCTCTATGCTGCTCTATCCTGCTCTATCCTGCTCTATGCTGCTCTATGCTGCTCTATGCTCCTCTATCCTGCTTTATGCTGCTCTATCCTGCTCTATGCTGCTCTATCCTGCTCTATCCTGCTCTATCCTAGTCTGTGCTGCTCTATCCTGCTCTATCCTGCTCTGTGCTGCTCAATCCTGCTCTATGCTGCTCTATCCTGCTCTATCCTGCTCTATGCTGCTCTATGCTGCTCTATCCTGCTCTATGCTGCTCTATCCTGCTCTATGCTCCTCTATGCTGCTCTATCCTGCTCTGTCCTGCTCTATGCTGCTCTATCCTGCTCTATCCTGCTCTGTGCTGCTCTATCCTGCTCTATCCTGCTCTGTGCTGCTCTATCCTGCTCTATGCTGCTCTATGCTGCTCTATGCTGCTGTATCCTGCTCTGTGCTGCTCTATCCTGCTCTATCCTGCTCTATGCTGCTCTATGCTGCTCTATGCTGCTGTATCCTGCTCTGTGCTGCTCTATCCTGCTCTATCCTTCTCTATCCTGCTCTCTACTGCTCTATCCTGCTCTATCTTGCTCTCTGCTGCTCTATCCTGCTCTATGCTGCTCTATGCTGCTCTATGCTGCTCTATCCTCCTCTATCCTGCTCTATCCTGCTCTGTGCTGCTCTATCCTGCTCTATGCTGCTCTATGCTGCTCTATCCTGCTCTATGCTGCTCTATGCTGCTCTATGCTGCTCTATGCTGCTCTATCCTGTTCTATCCTGCTCTATGCTGCTCTATGCTGCTCTGTCCTGCTCTATTCTGCTCTATGCTGCTCTTTGCTGCTCTATCCTGTTCTATCCTGCTCTATGCTGCTCTATGCTGCTCTATCCTGCTCTATGCTGCTCTATGCTGCTGTATCCTGCTCTCTGCTGCTCTATCCTGCTCTGTGCTGCTCTATCCTGCTCTATCGAGCTCTGTGCTGCTCTATCCTGCTCTATGCTGATCTATCCTGTTCTATCCTGCTCTATTCTGCTCTATGCTGCTCTATGCTGCTCTATCCTGCTCTATGCTGCTCTATGCTGCTCTATCCTGCTCTATGCTGCTCTATGCTGCTCTATGCTGCTCTATGCTGCTGTATCCTGCTCTGTGCTGCTCTATCCTGCTCTATCCTGCTCTATGCTGCTCTATGCTGCTGTATCCTGCTCTGTGCTGCTCTATCCTGCTCTATCCTGCTCTATCCTGCTCTGTACTGCTCTATCCTGCTCTATCTTGCTCTCTGCTGCTCTATCCTGCTCTATGCTGCTCTATGCTGCTCTATGCTTCTCTATCCTCCTCTATCCTGCTCTATCCTGCTCTGTGCTGCTCTATCCTGCTCTATGCTGCTCTATGCTGCTCTATCCTGCTCTATGCTGCTCTATCCTGCTCTATGCTGCTCTATGCTGCTCTATCCTGTTCTATCCTGCTCTATGCTGCTCTAAGCTGCTCTATCCTGTTCTATCCTGCTCTATTCTGCTCTATGCTGCTCTATGCTGCTCTATCCTGCTCTATGCTGCTCTATCTTGCTCTATCCTGCTCTATGCTGCTCTATGCTGCTCTATCCTGCTCTATGCTGCTCTATGCTGCTCTATGCTGCTCTATGCTGCTGTATCCTGCTCTCTGCTGCTCTATCCTGCTCTGTGCTGCTCTATCCTGCTCTGTGCTGCTCTATCCTGCTCTATCCAGCTCTGTGCTGCTCTATCCTGCTCTATCCTGCTCTATGCTGCTCTATGCTGCTCTATGCTGCTCTATCCTGCTCTATTCTGCTCTATGCTGCTCTATGCTGCTCTATCCTGCTCTATGCTGCTCTATCCTGCTCTATGCTGCTCTATGCTGCTCTATCCTGCTCTATGCTGCTCTATGCTGCTCTATGCTGCTCTATGCTGCTGTATCCTGCTCTGTGCTGCTGTATCCTGCTCTATGCTGCTCTATCCTGCTCTATGCTGCTCTATCCTGCTCTATCCTGCTCTATGCTGCTCTCTGCTGCTCTATGCTGCTCTATGCTGCTGTATCCTGCTCTGTGCTGCTGTATCCTGCTCTATGCTGCTCTATCCTGCTCTATGCTGCTCTATGCTGCTCTATGCTGCTCTATGCTGCTCTATGCTGCTGTATCCTGCTCTGTGCTGCTCTATCCTGCTCTGTGCTGCTCTATCCTGCTCTATGCTGCTCTCATCCGCTCTATCCTGCCTCATCCCGCTCTGTGCTGCCGCTCTATCCTGCTCTTTGCCGCTCTATGCTGCTCTATCCTGCTCTATGCCGCTCTATGCCGCCCCATGCGCCGCTCTATGCTGCTCTATCCTGTTCTATCCTGCTCTATGCTGCTCTATGCTGCTCTGTCCTGCTCTATTCTGCTCTATGCTGCTCTATGCTGCTCTAAGCTGCTCTATGCTGCTCTATCTTGCTCTATCCTGCTCTATGCTGCTCTATGCTGCTCTATCCTGCTCTATGCTGCTCTATGCTGCTGTATCCTGCTCTCTGCTGCTCTATCCTGCTCTGTGCTGCTCTATCCTGCTCTATCCAGCTCTGTGCTGCTCTATCCTGCTCTATCCTGCTCTATCCTGCTCTATGCTGCTCTATGCTGCTCTATCCTGCTCTATTCTGCTCTATGCTGCTCTATGCTGCTCTATCCTGCTCTATGCTGCTCTATCCTGCTCTATGCTGCTCTATGCTGCTCTATGCTGCTCTATGCTGCTCTATGCTGCTCTATGCTGCTGTATCCTGCTCTATCCTGCTCTGTACTGCTCTATCCTGCTCTATCTTGCTCTCTGCTGCTCTATCCTGCTCTATCCTGCTCTGTGCTGCTCTATGCTGCTCTATGCTGCTCTATGCTGCTCTATCCTGCTCTATGCTGCTCTATGCTGCTCTATGCTGCTCTATCCTGTTCTATCCTGCTCTTTGCTGCTCTAAGCTGCTCTATCCTGTTCTATCCTGCTGTATTCTGCTCTATGCTGCTCTATGCTGCTCTATCCTGCTCTATGCTGCTCTATCTTGCTCTATCCTGCTCTATGCTGCTCTATGCTGCTCTATCCTGCTCTATGCTGCTCTATGCTGCTCTATGCTGCTCTATGCTGCTGTATCCTGCTCTATCCTGCTCTGTACTGCTCTATCCTGCTCTATCTTGCTCTCTGCTGCTCTATCCTGCTCTATCCTGCTCTGTGCTGCTCTATGCTGCTCTATGCTGCTCTATGCTGCTCTATGCTGCTCTATGCTGCTCTATGCTGCTGTATCCCGCTCATCCTGCTCTGTACTGCTCTATCCTGCTCATCTTGCTCTCTGCTGCTCTATCCTGCTCTATCCTGCTCTGTGCTGCTCTATGCTGCTCTATGCTGCTCTATGCTGCTCTATCCTGCTCTATGCTGCTCTATGCTGCTCTATGCTGCTCTATCCTGTTCTATCCTGCTCTATGCTGCTCTAAGCTGCTCTATCCTGTTCTATCCTGCTCTATTCTGCTCTATGCTGCTCTATGCTGCTCTATCCTGCTCTATGCTGCTCTATCCTGCTCTATCCTGCTCTATGCTGCTCTATGCTGCTCTATCCTGCTCTATGCAGCTCTATGCTGCTCTATGCTGCTCTATGCTGCTGTATCCTGCTCTCTGCTGCTCTATCCTGCTCTGTGCTGCTCTATCCTGCTCTGTGCTGCTCTATCCTGCTCTATCCAGCTCTGTGCTGCTCTATCCTGCTCTATCCTGCTCTATGCTGCTCTATGCTGCTCTATGCTGCTCTATCCTGCTCTATTCTGCTCTATGCTGCTCTATGCTGCTCTATCCTGCTCTATGCTGCTCTATCCTGCTCTATGCTGCTCTATGCTGCTCTATGCTGCTCTATGCTGCTGTATCCTGCTCTGTGCTGCTGTATCCTGCTCTATGCTGCTCTATCCTGCTCTATGCTGCTCTATGCTGCTGTATCCTGCTCTGTGCTGCTCTATCCTGCTCTGTGCTGCTCTATCCTGCTCTATCCTGCTCTATCCTGCTCTATGCTGCTGTATCCTGCTCTGTGCTGCTCTATCCTGGTTGATCTGTGTTTGTCGGGTTTTTATGTTCAGTCTTTTATGTGTGAAGCTTTTATTCGTCATGCTGTCTGTCTCGGCCAGGAAATTTAGTAAACAAAGTTCTTAATGTCAATGAGGCCTTCCTGGTAAAAAACAAAAAAATAAACATGTCTGATGATTGTGCTAAAACAAACACATTTAAAGATTCATAGAAACCTCCTCTGGAGGGAGCTCATGCAGGCAGTGGTTGTAGTGATGATGTCAGTATGTGATGATGTCATGGCATTGTATTTTAGGGGCGGTGCTGTTGGACCTGAAGCAGAGAACTCTCCCTGGGATCGCTCAGCAGGTGGTCGAACAGCTGGTGATCTCTGACCAGATCAGAGCTGAAGACCGCGCCAACGTCCTCCGAGCTCTGCTGCTACGACACAGGTAGGTACATGACAGCTGTCACTCATCCAGCTGTCTATCACCCAGCCTTCAATCATCCAGCTGTCAATCATCCAGCTGTCAATCACCCAGCCTTCAATCATCCAGCTGTCAATCATCCAGCTGTCAATCATCCAGCTGTCAATCATCCAGCTTTCACTCATCCAGCTGTCAATCACCCAGCCTTCAATCATCCAGCTGTCAATCATCCAGCTGTCAATCATCCAGCTGTCAATCATCCAGCTTTCACTCATCCAGCTGTCAATCACCCAGCCTTCAATCATCCAGCTGTCACTCATCCAGCTCTCTATCACCCAGCCTTCAATCATCCAGCTGTCAATCATCCAGCTGTCAATCATCCAGCTTTAACTCATGCAGCTGTCAATCATCCAGCTGTCAGTCATCCAGCTGTCAATCATTCAGCTGTCAGTCATCCAGCTGTCACTCATCCAGCTGTCAATCATCCAGCTGTCAGTCATCCAGCTGTCAATCATCCAGCTGTCAATCATCCAGCCGTCACTCATCCAGCTGTCAGTCATCCAGGTGTCAATCATTCAGCTGTCAGTTATCCAGCTGTCACTCATCCAGCTGTCAATCATCCAGCTGTCAGTCATCCAGCTGTCAATCATCCAGCTGTCAATCATCCAGCTGTCAGTTATCCAGCTGTCACTCATCCAGCTGTCAGTCATCCAGCTGTCACTCATCCAGCTGTCAATCATCCAGCTGTCAGTAATCCAGCTGTCAATCATCCAGCTGTCAGTAATCCAGCTGTCAATCATCCAGCTGTCAGTAATCCAGCTGTCAATCATCCAGCTGTCAGTCATCCAGCTGTCAATCATCCAGCTGTCAGTAATCCAGCTGTCAATCATCCAGCTGTCAATCATCCAGCTGTCAATCACCCAGCCTTCAATCATCCAGCTGTCAATCATCCAGCTGTCAATCATCCAGCTGTCAATCATCCAGCTTTCACTCATCCAGCTGTCAATCACCCAGCCTTCAATCATCCAGCTGTCAATCATCCAGCTGTCAATCATCCAGCTGTCAATCATCCAGCTTTCACTCATCCAGCTGTCAATCACCCAGCCTTCAATCATCCAGCTGTCACTCATCCAGCTCTCTATCACCCAGCCTTCAATCATCCAGCTGTCAATCATCCAGCTGTCAATCATCCAGCTTTAACTCATGCAGCTGTCAATCACCCAGCTGTCAATCACCCAGCCTTCAATCATCCAGCTGTCAATCATCCAGCTTTCACTCATGCAGCTGTCAATCACCCAGCTGTCAATCACCCAGCCTTCAATCATCCAGCTGTCAATCATCCAGCTGTCAGTCATCCAGCTGTCAGTCATCCAGCTGTCAATCATCCAGCTGTCAATCATCCAGCTGTCAGTCATCCAGCTGTCAGTTATCCAGCTGTCAGTCATCCAGCTGTCAATCATCCAGCTGTCAATCATCCAGCTGTCAATCACCCAGCCTTCAATCATCCAGTTGTCAGTCATCGAGCTGTCAATCATCTAGCTGTCAACCATCCAGCTGTCAGTCATCCAGCTGTCAATCATCCAGCTGTCAGTCATCCAGGTGTCAATCATCCAGCTGTCAGTTATCCAGCTGTCACTCATCCAGCTGTCAATCATCCAGCTGTCAGTCATCCAGCTGTCAATCATCCAGCTGTCAATCATCCAGCTGTCAGTTATCCAGCTGTCAATCATCCAGCTGTCAGTCATCCAGCTGTCAATCATTCAGCTGTCAGTCATCAAGCTGTCAGTTATCCAGCTGTCACTCATCCAGCTGTCAATCATCCAGCTGTCAGTAATCCAGCTGTCAATCATCCAGCTGTCAGTAATCCAGCTGTCAATCATCCAGCTGTCAGTAATCCAGCTGTCAATCATCCAGCTGTCAGTCATCCAGCTGTCAATCATCCAGCTGTCAATCATCCAGCTGTCAGTCATCCAGCTGTCAATCATCCAGCTGTCAATCATCCAGCTGTCAGTCATCCAGCTGTCAATCATTCAGCTGTCAATCACCCAGCTGTCAATCATCCAGCTGTCAGTCATCCAGCTGTCAATCATGCAGCTGTCAATCACCCAGCTGTCAATCATCCAGCTGTCAATCATTCAGCTGTCAGTCATCCAGCTGTCAGTTATCCAGCTGTCACTAATCCAGCTGTCAGTCATCCAGCAGTCAATCATTCAGCTGTCAATCATGCAGCTGTCAATCATCCAGCTGTCAATCATCCAGCTGTCAGTCATCCAGCTGTCAATCATCCAGCTGTCAATCATCCAGCTGTCAATCATGCAGCTGTCAGTCATCCAGCTGTCAATCATTCAGCTGTCAGTCATCCAGCTGTCAGTCATCCAGCTGTCAATCATCCAGCTGTCAATCATTCAGCTGTCAGTCATCCAGCTGTCAGTAATCCAGCTGTCAATCATTCAGCTGTCAATCATTCAGCTGTCAGTAATCCAGCTGTCAATCATTCAGCTGTCAGTCATCCAGCTGTCAGTAATCCAGCTGTCAATCATTCAGCTGTCAATCATCCAGCTGTCAGTAATCCAGCTGTCAATCATTCAGCTGTCAATCATCCAGCTGTCAGTTATCCAGCTGTCAATCATCCAGCTGTCAGTCATCCAGCTGTCAGTTATCCAGCTGTCAATCATCCAGCTGTCAATCATCCAGTTGTAAATCATCCAGCTGTCAATCATGCAGCTGTCAATCACCCAGCTGTCAATCATCCAGCTGTCAGTCATCCAGCTGTCAATCATCCAGCTGTCACTAATCCAGCTGTCAATCATGCAGCTGTCAATCATCCAGCTGTCAATCATCCAGCCGTCACTCATCCAGCTGTCAGTCATCCAGCTGTCAGTCATCCAGCTGTCAATCATGCAGCTGTCAATCAACCAGCTGTCAATCATCCAGCTGTCAGTCATCCAGCTGTCAGTCATCCAGCTGTCAATCATCCAGCTGTCACTAATCCAGCTGTCAATCATGCAGCTGTCAATCATCCAGCTGTCAATCATCCAGCCGTCACTCATCCAGCTGTCAGTCATCCAGCTGTCAGTCATCCAGCTGTCAATCATGCAGCTGTCAATCAACCAGCTGTCAATCATCCAGCTGTCACTCATCCAGCTGTCAATCATCCAGCTGTCAGTCATCCAGCTGTCAATCATTCAGCTGTCAGTCATCCAGCTGTCACTCATCCAGCTGTCAATCATCCAGCTGTCAGTCATCCAGCTGTCAATCATCCAGCTGTCAGTCATCCAGCTGTCAATCATCCAGCTGTCAGTCATCAAGCTGTCAATCATCCAGCTGTCAATCATCCAGCTGTCAATCATGCAGCTGTCAATCATCCAGCTGTCAATCATCCAGCTGTCAGTCATCCAGCTGTCAGTCATCCAGCTGTCAATCATCCAGCTGTCACTAATCCAGCTGTCAGTCATCCAGCTGTCAATCATGCAGCTGTCATCCAGCTGTCACTCATCCAGCTGTCAGTCATCCAGCTGTCAATCATCCAGCTGTCAATCATGCAGCTGTCAATCATCCAGCTGTCAGTCATCCAGCTGTCAGTAATCCAGCTGTCAATCATTCAGCTGTCAATCATCCAGCTGTCAATCATGCAGCTGTCAATCATCCAGCTGTCAGTCATCCAGCTGTCAATCATCCAGCTGTCAGTCATCAAGCTGTCAATCATCCAGCTGTCAATCATCCAGCTGTCAGTAATCCAGCTGTCAATCATCCAGCTGTCAATCATTCAGCTGTCAATCACCCAGCTGTCAAACATCCAGCTGTCAATCATCCAGCTGTCAGTCATCCAGCTGTCAATCATCCAGCTGTCACTAATCCAGCTGTCAGTCATCCAGCTGTCAGTCATCCAGCTGTCAGTCATCCAGCTGTCAATCATCCAGCTGTCACTAATCCAGCTGTCAGTCATCCAGCTGTCAATCATCCAGCTGTCACTAATCCAGCTGTCAGTCATCCAGCTGTCAGTCATCCAGCTGTCAGTCATCCAGCTGTCAATCATCCAGCTGTCAGTCATCCAGCTGTCAGTCATCCAGCTGTCAATCATCCAGCTGTCAATCATCCAGCTGTCAATCATCCAGCTGTCAGTCATCCAGCTGTCAGTTATCCAGCTGTCAATCATCCAGCTGTCAATCATCCAGCTGTCAATCATCCAGCTGTCAGTCATCCAGCTGTCAATCATCCAGCTGTCAATCATCCAGCTGTCAATCATCCAGCTGTCAGTCATCCAGCTGTCAATCATCCAGCTGTCAATCATGCAGCTGTCAATCACCCAGCTGTCAATCATCCAGCTGTCAATCATTCAGCTGTCAATCATCCAGCTGTCAATCATTCAGCTGTCAATCATCCAGCTGTCAATCATCCAGCTGTCACTAATCCAGCTGTCAGTCATCCAGCTGTCAATCATGCAGCTGTCATCCAGCTGTCACTCATCCAGCTGTCAGTCATCCAGCTGTCAATCATCCAGCTGTCAATCATGCAGCTGTCAATCATCCAGCTGTCAGTCATCCAGCTGTCAGTAATCCAGCTGTCAATCATTCAGCTGTCAAACACCCAGCTGTCAGTCATCCAGCTGTCAGTCATCCAGCTGTCAATCATCAAGCTGTCAATCATCCAGCTGTCAATCATCCAGCTGTCAATCATCCAGCTGTCAATCATGCAGCTGTCAATCATCCAGCTGTCAGTCATCCAGCTGTCAATCATCCAGCTGTCAGTAATCCAGCTGTCAATCATCCAGCTGTCAGTTATCCAGCTGTCAATCATCCAGCTGTCAATCATCCAGCTGTCAATCATCCAGCTGTCAGTCATCCAGCTGTCAGTTATCCAGCTGTCAATCATCCAGCTGTCAATCATCCAGCTGTCAATCATCCAGCTGTCAGTCATCCAGCTGTCAATCATCCAGCTGTCAATCATGCAGCTGTCAATCACCCAGCTGTCAATCATCCAGCTGTCAATCATTCAGCTGTCAGTCATCCAGCTGTCAATCATCCAGCTGTCACTAATCCAGCTGTCAGTCATCCAGCTGTCAATCATGCAGCTGTCATCCAGCTGTCACTCATCCAGCTGTCAGTCATCCAGCTGTCAATCATCCAGCTGTCAATCATGCAGCTGTCAATCATCCAGCTGTCAGTCATCCAGCTGTCAGTAATCCAGCTGTCAATCATTCAGCTGTCAAACACCCAGCTGTCAGTCATCCAGCTGTCAGTCATCCAGCTGTCAATCATCCAGCTGTCAGTCATCAAGCTGTCAATCATCCAGCTGTCAATCATCCAGCTGTCAGTAATCCAGCTGTCAATCATCCAGCTGTCAATCATTCAGCTGTCAATCACCCAGCTGTCAAACATCCAGCTGTCAATCATCCAGCTGTCAGTCATCCAGCTGTCAATCATCCAGCTGTCACTAATCCAGCTGTCAGTCATCCAGCTGTCAGTCATCCAGCTGTCAGTCATCCAGCTGTCAATCATCCAGCTGTCACTAATCCAGCTGTCAGTCATCCAGCTGTCAATCATCCAGCTGTCACTAATCCAGCTGTCAGTCATCCAGCTGTCAGTCATCCAGCTGTCAGTCATCCAGCTGTCAGTCATCCAGCTGTCAATCATCCAGCTGTCAGTCATCCAGCTGTCAATCATCCAGCTGTCAATCATCCAGCTGTCAATCATCCAGCTGTCAGTCATCCAGCTGTCAGTTATCCAGCTGTCAATCATCCAGCTGTCAATCATCCAGCTGTCAATCATCCAGCTGTCAGTCATCCAGCTGTCAATCATCCAGCTGTCAATCATCCAGCTGTCAATCATCCAGCTGTCAGTCATCCAGCTGTCAATCATCCAGCTGTCAATCATGCAGCTGTCAATCACCCAGCTGTCAATCATCCAGCTGTCAATCATTCAGCTGTCAGTCATCCAGCTGTCAATCATCCAGCTGTCACTAATCCAGCTGTCAGTCATCCAGCTGTCAATCATGCAGCTGTCATCCAGCTGTCACTCATCCAGCTGTCAGTCATCCAGCTGTCAATCATCCAGCTGTCAATCATGCAGCTGTCAATCATCCAGCTGTCAGTCATCCAGCTGTCAGTAATCCAGCTGTCAATCATTCAGCTGTCAAACACCCAGCTGTCAGTCATCCAGCTGTCAGTCATCCAGCTGTCAATCATCCAGCTGTCAGTCATCAAGCTGTCAATCATCCAGCTGTCAATCATCCAGCTGTCAATCATTCAGCTGTCAATCACCCAGCTGTCAAACATCCAGCTGTCAATCATCCAGCTGTCAGTCATCCAGCTGTCAGTCATCCAGCTGTCAATCATCCAGCTGTCAATCATCCAGCTGTCACTAATCCAGCTGTCAGTTATCCAGCTGTCAATCATCCAGCTGTCAATCATCCAGCTGTCAATCATCCAGCTGTCAGTCACCCAGCTGTCAATCATCCAGCTGTCAATCATCCAGCTGTCACTCATCCAGCTGTCAATCATCCAGCTGTCAGTCACCCAGCTGTCAATCATCCAGCTGTCAATCATCCAGCTGTCAATCATCCAGCTGTCAGTCATCCAGCTGTCAATCATATCGTATCATCCATCCATCCTCTGATCTGTTTTGTGTGTCTCTTTCCCATCAGCCATCCCAGTGATGAGAAAGATCACAGTTTATTCAACAAGAACATCTCTGCAGCCAACATGGCCAACTTGATTGAGAGACACATCAGCCAATCAGAGCACTCCATCAATGTGACCAATCACAAAGAGGCTGAGAGCGATGAAAACAAGGTACTTAAATCATGAGAAGTTACAGAGAAGCTCCTGTTGGTTGGTGTTTACTCTTTCGATGTTCATGGTTTATTGATGGAATTCATTATTGCTGTTAGCTGTCTATGACTTTAAACCTTTGGCAGTGTCATGTAGGAACTAGGACAGGAACCTTTGGCAGTGTGATATAGGAACTAGGACAGGAACCTTTGGCAGTGTCATGTAGGAGCTAGGACAGGAACTGTTGGAAGTGTCATGTAGGAGCTAGGACAGGAACTGTTGGCAGTGTCATGTAGGAACTAGGACAGGAACCTTTGGCAGTGTCAAGTAGGAACCAGGACAAGAACTGTTGGCAGTGCCATGAAGAAACTAGGACAGGAACCTTTGGCAGTGCCATGAAGGAATTAGGACAGGAACCTTTGGCAGTGCCATGAAGGAATTAGGACAGGAACCTTTGGCAGTGTCATGTAGGAACTAGGACAGGAACCTTTGGCAGTGCCATGTAGGAACTAGGACAGGAACCTTTGGCAGTGCCATGTAGGAACTAGGACAGGAACCTTTGGCAGTGCCATGAAGGAATTAGGACAGGAACCTTTGGCAGTGTCATGTTGGAACTAGGACAGGAACCTTTGGCAGTGCCATGTAGGAACTAGGACAGGAACCTTTGGCAGTGTCAAGTAGGAACTAGGACAGGAACCTTTGGCAGTGTCATGTAGGAGCTAGGACAGGACGCAGTGTCATGAAGGAATTAGGACAGGAACCTTTGGCGTGTCATGTAGGAACCTGGACAGGAACCTTTGGCAGTGTAATGTAGGAACTCCAGAGGACAGGAACCTTTGGCAGTGTCATGTAGGAACCAGGACAGGAACCTTTGGCAGTGTCAAGTAGGAACCAGGACAGGAACCTTTGGCAGTGTCATGTAGGAGCCAGGACAGGAACCTTGGCAGTGTAATGTAGGAGCTAGGACAGGAACTGTTGGAAGTGTCATGTAGGAGCTAGGACAGGAACTGTTGGCAGTGTCATGTAGGAACTAGGACAGGAACCTTTGGCAGTGTCAAGTAGGAACCAGGACAAGAACTGTTGGCAGTGCCATGAAGAAACTAGGACAGGAACCTTTGGCAGTGCCATGAAGGAATTAGGACAGGAACCTTTGGCAGTGCCATGAAGGAATTAGGACAGGAACCTTTGGCAGTGTCATGTAGGAACTAGGACAGGAACCTTTGGCAGTGCCATGTAGGAACTAGGACAGGAACCTTTGGCAGTGTCATGTAAGAGCTAGGACAGGAACCTTTGGCAGTGTGATATAGGAACTAGGACAGGAACCTTTGGCAGTGTCATGTAGGAGCTAGGACAGGAACTGTTGGAAGTGTCATGTAGGAGCTAGGACAGGAACTGTTGGCAGTGTCATGTAGGAACTAGGACAGGAACCTTTGGCAGTGTCAAGTAGGAACCAGGACAAGAACTGTTGGCAGTGCCATGAAGAAACTAGGACAGGAACCTTTGGCAGTGCCATGAAGGAATTAGGACAGGAACCTTTGGCAGTGCCATGAAGGAATTAGGACAGGAACCTTTGGCAGTGTCATGTAGGAACTAGGACAGGAACCTTTGGCAGTGCCATGTAGGAACTAGGACAGGAACCTTTGGCAGTGCCATGTAGGAACTAGGACAGGAACCTTTGGCAGTGCCATGAAGGAATTAGGACAGGAACCTTTGGCAGTGTCATGTTGGAACTAGGACAGGAACCTTTGGCAGTGCCATGTAGGAACTAGGACAGGAACCTTTGGCAGTGTCAAGTAGGAACTAGGACAGGAACCTTTGGCAGTGTCATGTAGGAGCTAGGACAGGACCCTTTGGCAGTGTCATGAAGGAATTAGGACAGGAACCTTTGGCGGTGTCATGTAGGAACCTGGACAGGAACCTTTGGCAGTGTAATGTAGGAACTAGGACAGGAACTGTTGGCAGTGTCATGTAAGAGCTAGGACAGGAACCTTTGGCAGTGTCATGTAGGAACCAGGACAGGAACCTTTGGCAGTGTCAAGTAGGAACCAGGACAGGAACCTTTGGCAGTGTCATGTAGGAGCCAGGACAGGAACCTTGGCAGTGTAATGTAGGAACCAGGACAGGACCCTTTGGCAGTGTCATATAGGAACCAGGACAGGAACCTTTGGCAGTGTCAAGTAGGAACTAGGACAGGAACCTTTGGCAGTGTGATATAGGAACTAGGACAGGAACCTTTGGCAGTGTCATGTAGGAGCTAGGACAGGAACCTTTGGCAGTGTCATGTAGGAACCAGGACAGGAACCTTTGGCAGTGTCAAGTAGGAACTAGGACAGGAACCTTTGGCAGTGTGATATAGGAACTAGGACAGGAACCTTTGGCAGTGTCATGTAGGAGCTAGGACAGGAACCTTTGGCAGTGTGATATAGGAACTAGGACAGGAACCTTTGGCAGTGTGATATAGGAACTAGGACAGGAACCTTTGGCAGTGTCATGTAGGAGCTAGGACAGGAACTGTTGGAAGTGTCATGTAGGAGCTAGGACAGGAACTGTTGGCAGTGTCATGTAGGAGCCAGGACAGGAACTGTTGGCAGTGTCATGTAGGAACTAGGTCAGGAACCTTTGGCAGTGTCAAGTAGGAACCAGGACAAGAACTGTTGGCAGTGTCATGAAGAAACTAGGACAGGAACCTTTGGCAGTGCCATGAAGGAATTAGGACAGGAACCTTTGGCAGTGCCATGAAGGAATTAGGACAGGAACCTTTGGCAGTGTCATGTAGGAACTAGGACAGGAACCTTTGGCAGTGCCATGTAGGAACTAGGACAGGAACCTTTGGCAGTGCCATGTAGGAACTAGGACAGGAACCTTTGGCAGTACCATGAAGAAATTAGGACAGGAACCTTTGGCAGTGTCATGTAGGAACTAGGACAGGAACCTTTGGCAGTGCCATGTAGGAACTAGGACAGGAACCTTTGGCAGTGTCAAGTAGGAACTAGGACAGGAACCTTTGGCAGTGTCATGTAGGAGCTAGGACAGGAACCTTTGGCAGTGCCATGAAGGAATTAGGACAGGAACCTTTGGCGGTGTCATGTAGGAACCTGGACAGGAACCTTTGGCAGTGTAATGTAGGAACTAGGACAGGAACTGTTGGCAGTGTCATGTAAGAGCTAGGACAGGAACCTTTGGCAGTGTGATATAGGAACTAGGACAGGAACCTTTGGCAGTGTCATGTAGGAGCTAGGACAGGAACTGTTGGAAGTGTCATGTAGGAGCTAGGACAGGAACTGTTGGCAGTGTCATGTAGGAGCTAGGACAGGAACTGTTGGCAGTGTCATGTAGGAACTAGGTCAGGAACCTTTGGCAGTGTCAAGTAGGAACCAGGACAAGAACTGTTGGCAGTGTCATGAAGAAACTAGGACAGGAGCTGTGGGAAGTGCCATGAAGAAACTAGGACAGGAACCTTTGGCAGTGTGATATAGGAACTAGGACAGGAACCTTTGGCAGTGTCATGTAGGAGCTAGGACAGGAACTGTTGGAAGTGTCATGTAGGAGCTAGGACAGGAACTGTTGGCAGTGTCATGTAGGAGCTAGGACAGGAACTGTTGGCAGTGTCATGTAGGAACTAGGTCAGGAACCTTTGGCAGTGTCAAGTAGGAACCAGGACAAGAACTGTTGGCAGTGTCATGAAGAAACTAGGACAGGAGCTGTGGGAAGTGCCATGAAGAAACTAGGACAGGAACCTTTGGCAGTGCCATGAAGGAATTAGGACAGGAACCTTTGGCAGTGCCATGAAGGAATTAGGACAGGAACCTTTGGCAGTGTCATGTAGGAACTAGGACAGGAACCTTTGGCAGTGCCATGTAGGAACTAGGACAGGAACCTTTGGCAGTGCCATGTAGGAACTAGGACAGGAACCTTTGGCAGTGCCATGAAGAAATTAGGACAGGAACCTTTGGCAGTGTCATGTAGGAACTAGGACAGGAACCTTTGGCAGTGCCATGTAGGAACTAGGACAGGAACCTTTGGCAGTGTCAAGTAGGAACTAGGACAGGAACCTTTGGCAGTGTCATGTAGGAGCTAGGACAGGAACCTTTGGCAGTGCCATGAGGGAATTAGGACAGGAACCTTTGGCGGTGTCATGTAGGAACTAGGACAGGAACCTTTGGCAGTGCCATGTAGGAACTAGGACAGGACCCTTTGGCAGTGTCATGTAGGAACCAGGACAGGAACCTTTGGCAGTGTCAAGTAGGAACCAGGACAGGAATCTTTGGCAGTGTCATGTAGGAACCAGGACAGGAACATTTGGCTGTGTCATGTAGGAACCAGGACAGGAACCTTTGGCAGTGTGATATAGGAACTAGGACAGGAACCTTTGGCAGTGTCATGTAGGAGCTAGGACAGGAACTGTTGGCAGTGTCATGTAGGAACTAGGACAGGAACCTTTGGCAGTGTGATATAGGAACTAGGACAGGAACCTTTGGCAGTGTCATGTAGGAGCTAGGACAGGAACTGTTGGAAGTGTCATGTAGGAGCTAGGACAGGAACTGTTGGCAGTGTCATGTAGGAGCTAGGACAGGAACATTTGGCAGTGTCATGTAGGAACTAGGTCAGGAACCTTTGGCAGTGTCAAGTAGGAACCAGGACAAGAACTGTTGGCAGTGTCATGAAGAAACTAGGACAGGAACCTTTGGCAGTGCCATGAAGGAATTAGGACAGGAACCTTTGGCAGTGCCATGAAGGAATTAGGACAGGAACCTTTGGCAGTGTCATGTAGGAACTAGGACAGGAACCTTTGGCAGTGCCATGTAGGAACTAGGACAGGAACCTTTGGCAGTGCCATGTAGGAACTAGGACAGGAACCTTTGGCAGTGCCATGAAGGAATTAGGACAGGAACCTTTGGCAGTGTCATGTAGGAACTAGGACAGGAACCTTTGGCAGTGCCATGTAGGAACTAGGACAGGAACCTTTGGCAGTGTCATGTAGGAACTAGGACAGGAACCTTTGGCAGTGTCATGTAGGAACCAGGACAAGAGCTGTTGGCAGTGTCATGTTGGAACCAGGACAGGAACCTTTGGCAGTGTCATGTAGGACCCAGGACAGGAACATTTGGCAGTGTCATGTAGGAACCAGGACAGGAACTGTTGGCAGTGTCATGTAGGAGCCAGGACAGGAACCTTTGGCAGTGTCATGTAGGAGCCAGGACAGGAACCTTTGGCAGTGTAATGTAGGAACTAGGACAGGAACCTTTGGCAGTGTCAAGTAGGAACCAGGACAGGAACCTTTGGCAGTGTCATGTAGGAACCAGGACAGGAACATTTGGCTGTGTCATGTAGGAACCAGGACAGGAACCTTTGGCAGTGTCATGTAGGAACTAGGACAGGAACCTTTGGCAGTGTCATGTAGGAACCAGGACAGGACCCTTTGGCAGTGTCATGTAGGAACCAGGACAGGAACCTTTGGCAGTGTCAAGTAGGAACCAGGACAGGAACCTTTGGCAGTGTCATGTAGGAACCAGGACAGGAACATTTGGCTGTGTCATGTAGGAACCAGGACAGGAACCTTTGGCAGTGTCATGTAGGAACAAGGACAGGAACCTTTGGCAGTGTCATGTAGGAACTAGGACAGGAACCTTTGGCAGTGTCACGTAGGAACCAGGACAGGAACCTTTGGCAGTGTCAAGTAGGAACCAGGACAGGAACCTTTGGCAGTGTCATGTAGGAGCCAGGACAGGAACCTTTGGCAGTGTCATATAGGAACCAGGACAGGACCCTTTGGCAGTGTCATGTAGGAACCAGGACAGGAACCTTTGGCAGTGTCAAGTAGGAACCAGGACAGGAACCTTTGGCAGTGTCATGTAGGAACCAGGACAGGAACATTTGGCTGTGTCATGTAGGAACCAGGACAGGAACCTTTGGCAGTGTGATATAGGAACTAGGACAGGAACCTTTGGCAGTGTCATGTAGGAGCTAGGACAGGAACTGTTGGCAGTGTCATGTAGGAACTAGGACAGGAACCTTTGGCAGTGTGATATAGGAACTAGGACAGGAACCTTTGGCAGTGTCATGTAGGAGCTAGGACAGGAACTGTTGGAAGTGTCATGTAGGAGCTAGGACAGGAACTGTTGGCAGTGTCATGTAGGAGCTAGGACAGGAACATTTGGCAGTGTCATGTAGGAACTAGGACAGGAACCTTTGGCAGTGTCAAGTAGGAACCAGGACAAGAACTGTTGGCAGTGTCATGAAGAAACTAGGACAGGAACCTTTGGCAGTGTCCATGAAGGAATTAGGACAGGAACCTTTGGCAGTGCCATGAAGGAATTAGGACAGGAACCTTTGGCAGTGTCATGTAGGAGCGAGGACAGGAACCTTTGGCAGTGTCCATGTAGGAACCAGGACAGGAACCTTTGGCAGTGCCATGTAGGAACTAGGACAGGAACCTTTGGCAGTGCCATGAAGGAAACAGGACAGGAACCTTTGGCAGTGTCATGTAGGATCTAGGACAGGAACCTTTGGCAGTGCCATGTAGGAACTAGGACAGGAACCTTTGGCAGTGTCATGTAGGAACTAGGACAGGAACCTGTGGCAGTGTCATGGAGGAACCAGGACAAGAGCTGTTGGCAGTGTCATGTTGGAACCAGGACAGGAACCTTTGGCAGTGTCAAGTAGGAACCAGGACAGGAACCTTTGGCAGTGTCATGTAGGAACCAGGACAGGAACATTTGGCTGTGTCATGTAGGAACCAGGACAGGAACCTTTGGCAGTGTCATGTAGGAACAAGGACAGGAACCTTTGGCAGTGTCATGTAGGAACTAGGACAGGAACCTTTGGCAGTGTCACGTAGGAACCAGGACAGGAACCTTTGGCAGTGTAGGAACCAGGACAGGAACATTTGGCTGTGTCATGTAGGAACCAGGACAGGAACCTTTGGCAGTGTCATGTAGGAGCTAGGACAGGAACCTTTGGCAGTGTCATGTAGGAACCAGGACAGGAACCTTTGGCAGTGTCATGTAGGAACCAGGACAGGAACCTTTGGCAGTGTCATGTAGGAACCAGGACAGGAACCTTTGGCAGTGTCATGTAGGAACCAGGACAGGAACCTTTGGCAGTGTCATGTAGGAGCCAGGACAGGAACCTTTGGCAGTGTCATGTAGGAACCAGGACAGGAACCTTTGGCAGTGTCATGTAGGAACCAGGACAGGAACCTTTGGCAGTGTCAAGTAGGAACCAGGACAGGAACCTTTGGCAGTGTCATGTAGGAACCAGGACAGGAACATTTGGCAGTGTCATGTAGGAACCAGGACAGGAACCTTTGGCAGTGTCATGTAGGAACCAGGACAGGAACCTTTGGCAGTGTGAAGTAGGAGCTAGGACAGGAACCTTTGGCAGTGTCATGTAGGAGCTAGGACAGGAACCTTTGGCAGTGTCATGTAGGAACCAGGACAGGAACCTTTGGCAGTGTGATATAGGAACCAGGACAGGAACCTTTGGCAGTGTCATGTAGGAGCTAGGACAGGAATCTTTGGCAGTGTCATATAGGAACCAGGACAGGAACCTTTGGCAGTGTCATGTAGGAACCAGGACAGGAACCTTTGGCAGTGTCAAGTAGGAACCAGGACAGGAACCTTTGGCAGTGTCATGTAGGAACCAGGACAGGAACTGTTGGCAGTGTCATGTAGGAACCAGGACAGGAACTGTTGGCAGTGTCATGTAGGAGCCAGGACAGGAACCTTTGGCAGTGTCATGTAGGACCTAGGCTAGGTACCCTAACCCTCCCTGAGAGAAACGGGGCGGGGCCTATTGTCCATGTGTGGACAGCATCCAGCCATATAAGTTGTTTCTGATGAACTTTGACCCTTTGTGAGGGATAGGCGCTGTAGTTCCTGTAGAAATGTCAGAAATGTGAGTGAGAGAATAGCATGGTTTCATCAGCATAGAGTCGCAGTATGATGCTTGCAGAGCTTCTGTGTCTGTCTAGAAAGAAGCCCCGCCCATCTGTCACTCCCGATCCAAACACGAAGAGAAGCTGATGGAGAAGATCCCAGAGCGAGCCGAGGCCACGGTCGTCCTCGTAGGTACGTGTTTCACTCACATGGTGACATTCCTGCCAAGATATGAGAGGCTCGGTGGGTTAACTACGTCCCTTCGCTGTGTCTGCAGGCAGCGTGGGCTTCCTGGACCAGCCCTCCATGGCGTTCGTTCGCCTTCAGGAGGCTGTTCCCCTCGAGTCAGTCCTGGAGGTCCCTGTTCCCGTGAGGTTCCTCTTCCTTCTCCTGGGCCCGCCCACCGCCATCGACTATCACCAGATTGGTCGTTCCATCTCCACACTCATGTCAGACAAGGTGTGTCTCTACCTGATCCTCCTGGATCTGACCACGAGATGGCCCGCCATGATGAATCACACTTCTTAAATCAAACTGTGCTGGTTGAAATCAGCAACTGTGCCATAATCAACCATGAGCATGATACTAATCTGGAGGATTAACCTGATAATCCCACAAACATAATCAACCATGAGCATGATACTAATCTGGAGGATTAACCTGATAATCCCACAAACATAATCAACCATGAGCATGATTCTTATCTGGAGGATTAACCTGATAATCCCACAAACATAATAAACCACGAGCATGATACTAATCTGGAGGATTAACCTGATAATCCCACAAACATAATCAACCATGAGCATGATACTAATCTGGAGGATTAACCTGATAATCCCACAAACATAATAAACCATGAGCATGATACTAATCTGGAAGATTAACCTGATAATCCAACAAACATAATCAACCATGAGCATGATACTAATCTGGAGGATTAACCTGATAATCCCACAAACATAATAAACCATGAGCATGATACTAATCTGGAAGATTAACCTGATAATCCCACAAACATAATAAACCATGAGCATGATTCTAATCTGGAGGATTAACCTGATAATCCCACAAACATAATCAACCATGAGCATGATTCTTATCTGGAGGATTAACCTGATAATCCCACAAACATAATAAACCACGAGCATGATACTAATCTGGAGGATTAACCTGATAATCCCACAAACATAATCAACCATGAGCATGATGCTAGTCTGGAGGATTAACCTGATAATCTCACAAACATAATAAACCATGAGCATGATACTAATCTGGAGGATTAACCTGATAATCCCACAAACATAATCAACCATGAGCATGATACTAATCTGGAGGATTAACCTGATAATCCCACAAACATAATCAACCATGAGCATGATACTAATCTGGAGGATTAACCTGATAATCCCACAAACATAATCAACCATGAGCATGATTCTTATCTGGAGGATTAACCTGATAATCCCACAAACATAATAAACCATGAGCATGATTCTTATCTGGAGGATTAACCTGATAATCCCACAAACATAATAAACCATGAGCATGATACTAATCTGGAGGATTAACCTGATAATCCCACAAACATAATCAACCATGAGCATGATACTAATCTGGAGGATTAACCTGATAATCCCACAAACATAATCAACCATGAGCATGATACTAATCTGGAGGATTAATCTGATAATCCCACAAACATAATATACCATGAGCATGATTCTTATCTGGAGGATTAACCTGATAATCCCACAAACATAATAAACCATGAGCATGATACTAATCTGGAGGATTAACCTGATAATCCCACAAACATAATCAACCATGAGCATGATACTAATCTGGAGGATTAACCTGATAATCCCACAAACATAATCAACCATGAGCATGATACTAATCTGGAGGATTAACCTGATAATCCCACAAACATAATAAACCATGAGCATGATACTAATCTGGAAGATTAACCTGATAATCCCACAAACATAATCAACCATGAGCATGATACTAATCTGGAGGATTAACCTGATAATCCCACAAACATAATAAACCATGAGCATGATACTAATCTGGAGGATTAACCTGATAATCCCACAAACATAATCAACCATGAGCATGATACTAATCTGGAGGATTAACCTGATAATCCCACAAACATAATCAACCATGAGCATGATACTAATCTGGAGGATTAACCTGATAATCCCACAAACATAATCAACCATGAGCATGATTCTTATCTGGAGGATTAACCTGATAATCCCACAAACATAATAAACCATGAGCATGATTCTTATCTGGAGGATTAACCTGATAATCCCACAAACATAATCAACCATGAGCATGATACTAATCTGGAGGATTAACCTGATAATCCCACAAACATAATCAACCATGAGCATGATACTAATCTGGAGGATTAACCTGATAATCCCACAAACATAATCAACCATGAGCATGATTCTTATCTGGAGGATTAACCTGATAATCCCACAAACATAATAAACCATGAGCATGATTCTTATCTGGAGGATTAACCTGATAATCCCACAAACATAATCAACCATGAGCATGATACTAATCTGGAGGATTAACCTGATAATCCCACAAACATAATCAACCATGAGCATGATACTAATCTGGAGGATTAACCTGATAATCCCACAAACATAATCAACCATGAGCATGATACTAATCTGGAGGATTAACCTGATAATCCCACAAACATAATCAACCATGAGCATGATACTAATCTGGAGGATTAACCTGATAATCCCACAAACATAATCAACCATGAGCATGATTCTTATCTGGAGGATTAACCTGATAATCCCACAAACATAATAAACCATGAGCATGATTCTAATCTGGAGGCTTAAGTCCTGGTCTTTGTGCTGGAACACAGTCTAGGTGTGCCTTGAGAATTTGTCTGACTTTACATGAGCACTACAACTATGCAACAACTAAAGAGACTGTCAGCCATGTCCTTACTGCATGTTTCATTGCGTCATATAGCATTGCATGCTCTCTGTCCATCTGCTATCTGTTAAATATGCAAATGTAAATTTACATGTAAAAATGCGACATCTCGTGAAAATCGGAGGTATGGTGCCTCTTACAGCTGTGAGCCACATAGTTTTGTCTCCATGTTTGCACCAGTCAGACCATAAACATTCATAAATGGGTATGGAGAATATCCATGCAACACACTTCTCTTTGTAAATCAAGCTAACAAGTTTCAGGAGTGAGAAAAGTGGAAGAAAATTAATAATATCCTCTAGTGGGACACTCCTGGTGTGTTGTCATCCTTTGTGCAACCTGTTCCCTTGTTACTACATCTTAGTAGGAGCGACAGAGAGAAAACAGGAACAGGGTGACTGGGGATAAACCTGGGAGCTGCAGTGCATCCCTAGCAGAGTGTCAGGATGCTACAAAAAGAAACTCTGTAATCAAACTGATGTAGCACTCGCTCACATTGCATGCAGTTAGGACGGGGACATGTTGCTACTTGCTACACATGCTAAAGAGACGTTTTTGCGAGGACATGAATATGGTGTGCCTTGAGACATCAGCTGGCTTTTTGGTGTGACTTGGGCAAAAAAAGTTTGAGAACCACTGGTTTAGAGGACATGTATGACATCATCTGGTCAGATCAATAACCAGTAATCGATCAATAACACGGCCTCGTTCTGACTTTCCAGATTCCCTCGTTCCCTCCAAACACGGCGACGAGCCCCTGAAACGGTCTGGTCGTCTGTTTGGCGGTCTGATCAAAGACGTGACTCGCCGCTACCCTCAGTACCTCAGCGACCTGAAGGACGCTCTGAACCCTCAGTGCATGGCCGCCATCATCTTCATCTACTTCGCCGCTCTGTCTCCCGCCATCACCTTTGGGGGACTGCTGGGTGGGTCTCTGTGGACCTGAGAGTCCTGGTTCTGATCCTAGTCCTAGTCTGGGTCACCCTAAGGCTGTGGCTCCCTGAGATTATTTAGATCAGGCTCCGTCATGGTGCAGCAGACTGTAGAATCAGGGACCGCCAGGTCGTCTGCTGTTGTCAGAGACCAGGATGAGGTTTACACCTGACACAGAATCCGGTCTCTCTTCTCCAGGTAGGAAGACTGTGGTTGTCCTGATAATCCCTGAGGATATTTTTACTGAAACTTTACACGATAGAAGGCCCTTCAGGTCCATGTGAGCCCCCTCAGAGAGACCCAGACCAGGGCTACCAGGATCTCTGTCCTTAGAGGTTTATAGTTGTGGTCCACTTCCTTTCACACAGGTGAGAAAACAGACGGGCTGATCGGCGTGTCGGAGCTGATCGTTGCCACGTCTCTGCAGGGAATCGTCTTCAGTGTCCTGAGCGCTCAGCCTCTGCTGATCATCGGGTTCTCCGGACCGCTGCTGGTCTTTGAGGAGGCCTTCTACACGGTGAGACATCCATGGTTCTCCTTTTTAAAGCTGTGAGACATCCATGGTTCTCCTTTTTAAAGCTGTGAGACATCCATGGTTCTCCTCTTCTTTAAAGCTGTGAGACATCCATGGTTCTCCTCTTCTTTAAAGCTGTGAGACATCCATGGTTCTCCTCTTCTTTAAAGCTGTGAGACATCCATGGTTCTCCTCTTCTTTAAAGCTGTGAGACATCCATGGTTCTCCTCTTTAAAGCTGTGAGACATCCATGGTTCTCCTTTTTAAAGCTGTGAGACATCCATGGTTCTCCTTTTTAAAGCTGTGAGACATCCATGGTTCTCCTTTTTAAAGCTGTGAGACATCCATGGTTCTCCTCTTTAAAGCTGTGAGACATCCATGGTTCTCCTTTTTAAAGCTGTGAGACATCCATGGTTCTCCTCTTCTTTAAAGCTGTGAGACATCCATGGTTCTCCTCTTCTTTAAAGCTGTGAGACATCCATGGTTCTCCTCTTTAAAGCTGTGAGACATCCATGGTTCTCCTTTTTAAAGCTGTGAGACATCCATGGTTCTCCTTTTTAAAGCTGTGAGACATCCATGGTTCTCCTTTTTAAAGCTGTGAGACATCCATGGTTCTCCTTTTTAAAGCTGTGAGACATCCATGGTTCTCCTTTTTAAAGCTGTGAGACATCCATGGTTCTCCTTTTTAAAGCTGTGAGACATCCATGGTTCTCCTCTTCTTTAAAGCTGTGAGACATCCATGGTTCTCCTTTTTAAAGCTGTGAGACATCCATGGTTCTCCTTTTTAAAGCTGTGAGACATCCATGGTTCTCCTTTTTAAAGCTGTGAGACATCCATGGTTCTCCTCTTTAAAGCTGTGAGACATCCATGGTTCTCCTTTTTAAAGCTGTGAGACATCCATGGTTCTCCTCTTTAAAGCTGCTCTCCTTTAAACATGACAGATCACATGACCAGATCACATGACCAGATCACATGACCAGATCACATGACTTGTGTTCCGTGTTGTGTGTAGTTCTGTAAAGCCAGCGAGATCGACTACCTGACTGGTCGGCTCTGGATCGGTCTCTGGCTGGTCCTCATCGTGGTCCTGACTGTGGCCCTGGAGGGGAGCATCTTGGTTCGCTTTGTTTCCCGCTTCACTCAGGAGATCTTCTCCTTCCTCATCTCACTCATCTTCATCTACGAGACCTTCGCCAAACTAGTCAAGGTGAGGTCAGAGGTCAAAGGTCAGTGACGTGCATGTCTGGAACAGTGTTAGAAACAAAGTACCTCAGTGTTCTGTGTTCCCCCGTCTCCTGTCTACCAGACCGGTTCCCCTGTCTCAGTGCCATAGTACAGGATGGAGGGATCTGGTTCTAAGGCTGGTTCTGGTTCTGTTTCTGTTTCTCTGGTTCTAACTCAGCAAGAACCTAAAATTTGATTTTTTTTTTCCCAGATCTTTCAGGAGCATCCCCTTAAAAATTGTTTCCATGGAAACAACACCATATATTCATCTAAATGCAACTTCACAACAGAAGCAAGGAATTCTGGGAAGGTATCGCTCTGCTGGAGTTCTCATGGCTGGTACTTCATCAGTTCTTTTCAAGAACAGTTTCTACCTGAAGTTCTAAGAACAGTTCTTTCATCCAGCATCCATCAACACATCCATCCATCAAACATCCATCTAACATCCATCCATCCAGCAAACATCAAACAACCATCCAGCATCCATCAAACATCCATCTAACATCCATCTGTCCATCCATGCATCCATCCATCCATCCAGCAACCATCCAACATCCATCCATCCAGCAAACATCAAACAACCATCCAACATCCATCCATCCAGCAAACATCAAACAACCATCCAACATCCATCCAACATCCATCCATCCAGCAAACATCAAACAACCATCCAACATCCATCCAACATCCATTCATCCAGCAAACATCAAACAACCATCCAACATCCATCCATCCAGCATCCATCAAACATCCATCTGTCCATCCATGCATCCATCCATCCATCCAGCAACCATCCAACATCCATCCATCCAGCAAACATCAAACAACCATCCAACATCCATCCATCCAGCAAAAATCAAACAACCATCCAACATCCATCCATCCATCCATCCATCCATCCATCCATCCAACCAACATCCATCCATTCAGCATCTATCCAACATCCGTCCATCCATCCATCCATCCATGCATTCATATATCCATCCAACATCCATCATCCATCCATCTGTCCAGCATCCATTCAGCATCCATACAACCATCCGTCCATCCATCCATTCATGTATTCATCTATCCAACATCCATCCATGCATTCATCCATCCAGCAAACATCCATCTTCCATCTATCCAGCATTCATCCTACATCCATCCATCTAGCATCTATTCAGCATCCATCCATCCAACCATCCATCTATATATTCATTCATCCAACATCCATCCATCCAGCATACATCCAACATCCATTCAACATCCAACATCCATCCATCCAGCATCCATCCATCCATCCATCCATCCAGCAAATGTCAAACATCCATCCATCCATCCATCCATCCATCCATCCATCTAGCATCTATTCAGCATCCATCCATCCAACCATCCATCTATATATTCATTCATCCAACATCCATCCATCCAGCATACATCCAACATCCATTCAACATCCAACATCCATCCATCCAGCATCCATCCATCCATCCATCCATCCAGCAAATGTCAAACATCCATCCATCCATCCATCCATCCATCCATGTGTTGATAACTGACCTATTAGTGATCTGCAGGTCAGGTTTAACCACCCAGGTCAGGTTTAACCACACTTTGGGGTTCCATACACGATCTTGATCATGGTTCTGGTGGACTATAGTGTAGAGGACACCTACACCCAGGTCAGGTTTAACTACACCTACACCCAGGTCAGGTTTAACCACACCTACATCGAGGTTTAACCACACCTACAACCAGGTCAGCTTTGACCACGCCTACACCCAGGTTCAACCACACCTACACCCAGGTCAGGATTAACCACACCTACTCCCAGGTCAGCTTTAACCACATCTACACCGAGGTTTAACCACACCTACGCCCAGGTCAGGTTTAACCACACCTACTCCCAGGTCAGCTTTAACCACACCTAAACCCAGGTCACCTTTAACCACATCTACATCGAGGTTTAACCACACCTACACCCAGGGTTAACCACACCTACACCCAGGTCACCTTTAACCACATCTACATCGAGGTTTAACCACACCTACACCCAGGTCACCTTTAACCACATCTAAATCGAGGTTTAACCACACCTACACCCAGGGTTAACCACACCTATACCCAGGTTTAACCACGCCCACACAAAGGTCAGGTTTAACCACACCTACACCCAGGTCAGCTTTGACCACGCCTACACCCAGGTTCAACCACACCTACACCCAGGTCAGGTTTAACTACACCTACACCCAGGTCAGGTTTAACCACACCTACATCGAGGTTTAACCACACCTACACCCAGGGTTAACCACACCTATACCCAGGTTTAACTACACCTACACCCAGGTCAGGTTTAACCACACCTACTCCCAGGTCAGGTTTAACCACACCTACTCCCAGGTCAGGTTTAACCACACCTACACCCAGGTCAGGTTTAACTACACCTACACCCAGGTCAGGTTTAACCACACGTACACCCAGGTCAGGTTTAACTACACCTACACCCAGGTCAGGTTTAACCACATCTACACCCAGGTCAGGTTTAACCACACCTACACCCAGGTCAGGTTTAACTACACCTACACCCAGGTCAGGTTTAACCACACCTACTCCCAGGTCAGGTTTAACCACACCTACTCCCAGGTCAGGTTTAACCACACCTACACCCAGGTCAGGTTTAACCACACCTACACCCAGGTCAGGTTTAACCACACCTACACCCAGGTCAGGATTAACCATATGTACACCCAGGTTTAACCACACCTACAACCAGGGTTAACCACACCTATACCCAGGTTTAACCACGCCCACACAAAGGTCAGGTTTAACCACACCTACACCCAGGTCAGCTTTGACCACGCCTACACCCAGGTTCAACCACACCTACACCCAGGTCAGGTTTAACCACACGTACTCCCAGGTCACCTTTAACCACATCTACATCGAGGTTTAACCACACCTACACCCAGGGTTAACCACACCTATACCCAGGTTTAACTACACCTACACCCAGGTCAGGTTTAACCACACCTACTCCCAGGTCAGATTTAACTACACCTACACCCAGGTCAGGTTTAACCACACCTACTCCCAGGTCAGGTTTAACCACACCTACTCCCAGGTCAGGTTTAACTACACCTACTCCCAGGTCAGGTTTAACTACACCTACACCCAGGTCAGGTTTAACCACATCTACACCCAGGTCAGGTTTAACTACACCTACACCCAGGTCAGGTTTAACCACACCTACACCCAGGTCAGGTTTAACTACACCTACACCCAGGTCAGGTTTAACCACACCTACACCCAGGTCAGGTTTAACTACACCTACTCCCAGGTCAGGTTTAACTACACCTACACCCAGGTCAGGTTTAACTACACCTACACCCAGGTCAGGTTTAACTACACCTACACCCAGGTCAGGTTTAACCACACCTACACCCAGGTCAGGTTTGTCCCTGTTTTCAGGCTGTACTAGGATCATTTAACCACATCTCTGACTCCACCCTCTCTTTATTGGTGTTCAGAAACTGAGCGTGCCCAGTGGATTCTCAGTGTCCAGCCCAGAGAAGCGTGGCTGGCTGATCTCTCCTCTGGGCTCAGACGGACAGTTCCCTGTCTGGATGATGGGTGCCAGCATCCTTCCTGCCATCCTGGTCTTCATCCTGATCTTTATGGAGTCTCAGATCACAGCGTACTGTTCTGGTCTCTTTCAGCAGTGGTTTCATTCTTTTATTTTGGCGGGATAACCTCAGCATCATTTCCTGCCCCCTGCCAGGCTGATCGTCAGTAAGAAGGAGAGGATGCTGGTGAAAGGGACCGGTTTCCACGTGGACCTACTCATCATCGTGGTGGTGGGTGGACTCTCGGCCCTGTTCGGGTTACCGTGGTTATCGGCCGCCACGGTTCGCTCCGTCACCCACACCAATGCCCTCACTGTCATGAGTAAAGCCGTCGCCCCTGGAGACAAGCCCCGCATTGAGGAGGTGAAGGAGCAGAGGGTGACGGGCTTCGTGGTGGCGGTTTTAGTGGGTATGAATGTCGCCGTAGACCTCTTTAAGCCCCTCCTCTGGATGTCAGCGCTCCGTCTCATCGCTCTGTGTCCTTTCAGGTCTGTCCATCGTCATTGGGGACGTGCTCCGCCAGATCCCACTGGCGGTTCTGTTCGGGATCTTCCTCTACATGGGTGTGATGTCTCTGAATGGGATCCAGCTCACTGACAGACTGATCCTGCTGCTGATGCCCCCGAAGTACCATCCAGACCAGGACTACGTCCGCAAGGTCAGCCCACGAACACCTCTGACCTCAGGGGGTGCTAGCTGGAGTCAGACTAGAGTCAGACTAGAGTCCGACTGGGGTCAGACTGGAGTAAGACAAGAGTCAGACTAGAGTCAGACTAGGGTCAGACTAGAGTCAGAGTAAAGTAAGACTAGAGTCAGACTGGGGTCAGACTAGAGTCAGAGTAAAGTAAGACTAGAGTCAGACTGGGGTCAGACTAAAGTCAGACTAAAGTCAGACAAGGGTCAGACTAGAGTCAGGCTAGGGTCAGACTAGAGTAAGGCTAGGGTCAGAATACAGTCAGACTAGAGTCAGGCTAGGGTCAGACTAGAGCCAGAGTAAAGTAAGACTAGAGTCAGACTAGACTCAGACTAGAGTCCGACTGGGGTCAGACTAAAGTCAGACTAAAGTCAGACAAGGGTCAGACTAGGGTCAGACTAGAGTAAGACTAGAGTCAGACTGGGGTCAGATTAAAGTCAGACAAGGGTCAGACTAGGGTCAGACAAGAGTCAGACTAGGCTCAGACTAGAGTCAGACTAGAGCCAGACCAGGGTCAGACTAGAGTCAGAGTAGAGTCAGACTAGGGTCAGACTAGAGCCAGACTAGGGTCAGACTAGAGTCAAGCTAGGGTCTGACTTGAGTCAGACTAGAGTCAGAGTAGAGTAAGACTAGGGTCAGACTAGAGCCAGACTAGGGTCAGACTAGAGTCAAGCTAGGGTCTGACTTGAGTCAGACTACAGTAAGACTAGGGTCAGACTAGAGTCAGACTAGGGTCAGACTAGTGTCAGGCTAGGGTCAGACTAGAGTCAGGCTAGGGTCAGACTAGAGTCAGAGTAAAGTAAGACTAGAGTCAGACTGGGGTCAGATTAAAGTCAGACAAGGGTCAGACTAGGGTCAGACTAGAGTCAGACTAGGGTCAGATTAGAGTCAGGCTAGGGTCAGATTAGGGACAGACTGGGGTCAGACTAGGGTCAGACTAGAGTCAGGCTAGGGTCAGACTAGAGCCAGACTAGGGTCAGACTAGAGTCAGAGTAAAGTAAGACTAGAGTAAGACTAGACTCAGACTAGAGTCCGACTAGGGTCAGACTAAAGTCAGACTAGAGTCAGACTAGAGTCAGATTAGGGTCAGACTAAAGTCAGACAAGGGTCAGACTAGGGTCAGACTAGAGTAAGACTAGAGTCAGACTGGGGTCAGATTAAAGTCAGATAAGGGTCAGACTAGGGTCAGACAAGAGTCAGACTAGGGTCAGACCAGAGTCAGACTAGAGTCAGAGTAGAGTCAGACTAGAGTCAAGCTAGGGTCTGACTTGAGTCAGACTACAGTAAGACTAGGGTCAGACTAGAGTCAGGCTAGGGTCAGACTAGAGTCAGGCTAGGGTCAGACTAGAGCCAGACTAGGGTCAGACTAGAGTCAGAGTAGAGTCAGACTAGAGTCAAGCTAGGGTCTGACTTGAGTCAGACTACAGTAAGACTAGGGTCAGACTAGAGTCAGACTAGGGTCAGACTAGTGTCAGGCTAGGGTCAGACTAGAGTCAGGCTAGGGTCAGACTAGAGCCAGACTAGGGTCAGACTAGAGTCAGAGTAAAGTAAGACTAGAGTAAGACTAGACTCAGACTAGAGTCCGACTAGGGTCAGACTAAAGTCAGACTAGAGTCAGACTAGAGTCAGATTAGGGTCAGACTAAAGTCAGACAAGGGTCAGACTAGGGTCAGACTAGGGTCAGACTAGAGTAAGACTAGAGTCAGACTGGGGTCAGATTAAAGTCAGACAAGGGTCAGACTAGGGTCAGACAAGAGTCAGACTAGGGTCAGACTAGAGTCAGACTAGGGTCAGATTAGGGACAGACTGGGGTCAGACTAGGGTCATATTAGGGACAGGCTAGCGTCAGACAAGAGTCAGACTATGGTCAGACTAGAGTAAGACTAGAGTCAGACTGGGGTCAGATTAAAGTCAGACAAGGGTCAGACTAGGGTCAGACAAGAGTCAGACTAGGGTCAGACTAGAGTCAGACTAGGGTCAGATTAGGGACAGACTGGGGTCAGACTAGGGTCAGACTAGAGTCAGAGTAGAGTCAGACTAGGGTCAGACTAGAGCCAGACTAGGGTCAGACTAGAGTCAAGCTAGGGTCTGACTTGAGTCAGACTACAGTAAGACTAGGGTCAGACTAGAGTCAGACTAGGGTCAGACTAGTGTCAGGCTAGGGTCAGACTAGAGTCAGGCTAGGGTCAGACTAGAGCCAGACTAGGGTCAGACTAGAGTCAGAGTAAAGTAAGACTAGAGTCAGACTGGGGTCAGATTAAAGTCAGACAAGGGTCAGACTAGGGTCAGACAAGAGTCAGACTAGGCTCAGACTAGAGTCAGACTAGAGCCAGACTAGGGTCAGACTAGAGTCAGAGTAGAGTCAGACTAGGGTCAGACTAAAGTCAGACTAGGGTCAAGCTAGGGTCTGACTTGAGTCAGGCTACAGTAAGACTAGAGTCAGACTAGGGTCTGACTGGGATCAGACTAGAGTCAAACTATGGTCAGACTAGGGTCAGACAAGAGCCAGACTAGGGTCAGACTAGAGTCAGACTAGGGTCAAGAAGGGTCAGACTAGGTTCGGACTAGAGTCAGACTAGAGCCAGGCTAGGGTCAGACTAGGGTCAGAGTAGAGTCAGACTAGACTCAGACTAGGGTCAGACTAGATTCAGACTAGGGTCAGACTGTTGTCCGACTAGGGTCAGACTAGGGTCAGACTATAGTCAGGCTAGGGTCAGACTAGAGTCAGATTAGAGTACGACTAGAGTCAGAATAGGGTCAGACTAGGGTCAGACAAGAGTCAGACTAGGGTCAGATTAGGGTCAGACAAGAGTCAGACCATGGTCAGATTAGAGTCAGACTAGACTCAGACTAGGGTCAGACTAGATTCAGACTAGGGTCAGACTGTTGTCCGACTAGGGTCAGACTAGGGTCAGACTATAGTCAGGCTAGGGTCAGACTAGAGTCAGACTAGGGTCAGACTAGAGTCAGACTAGAGTCAGACTTGGGTCAGACAAGAGTCAGACTAGAGTCATACTATGGTCAGATTAGAGTCAGACTGGGGTCAGACTAGAGTCCGACTAGAGTCAGACTAGAGTCAGACTAGAATCAGGCTAGAGTCAGGTTAGAGTCAGACTATGGTCAGTCAAGAGTCAGACCAGGGTCAGACTAGAGTCAGACTAGGGTCAGACTAGGGTCAGACTAGGGTCAGATTAGGGTCAGACTAGGGTCAGACTAGAGTTAAATGGATTTTCTCATAATTCCATAGACCTTGGGTCGCTGTTTTAATTGTAAATATAAACAGCTGTCAGTGACTGTCATTCCCCATCCAGCTGTATTTTATTACCAACAGAACAGGAACAACATTCAGACTTTAAACTGAGACATTTTAACATTCCATGAAAATATGAGCTCACATTGATTTTGATGGCAGAAACACATCTCAGAAACGTAGGGACAGGACCATGTTTGTGTAGCATCTCCTCTTCTTTAACAACAGTCTGTAAATATCTGGGAGGTGAGGAGATGTCCCATTCTTGTCTGATGTAGGATTCTAGCTGCTCATCAGTCCTGGGTCTTCTTTGTAAGCCTTTGAAGACCTTCCCTGACAGAGACGTTGTCTGGATGGGAGCACATGTGTCTCTAAAAGCTCTCTCTACTTTTCAGCATTGATAGTTCCTTTCCAGATGTTAGAGCTGCCCACGCCATAGGAACTAATGCAACCCCATACCATCAGAGATACAGGTTTTAGACCTGAGCCAGGAGAACAAGCTGGATGCTCCAGATCCTCTTTAGTCCACAGGACACTGCGTCTGTGGTTTCCTCTGACCACAGAACAGTTTCCATGTCTCCTCTGACCACACAACAGTTTTCCATGTCTCCTCTGACCACACAACAGTTTTCCATGTCTCCTCTGACCACAGAACAGTTTTCCATGTCTCCTCTGACCACAGAACAGTTTTCCATGTCTCCTCTGACCACAGAACAGTTTTCCATGTTTCCTCTGACCACAGAACAGTTTCCATGTCTCCTCTGACCACACAACAGTTTTCCATGTCTCCTCTGACCACAGAACAGTTTTCCATGTCTCCTCTGACCACAGAACAGTTTTCCATGTCTCCTCTGACCACAGAACAGTTTTCCATGTCTCCTCTGACCACAGAACAGTTTTCCATGTTTCCTCTGACCACAGAACAGTTTCCATGTCTCCTCTGACCACACAACAGTTTTCCATGTCTCCTCTGACCACAGAACAGTTTTCCCTTCCTCTGACCACAGAACAGTTTTCCCTTCCTCTGACAACAGAACAGTTTTCCCTTCCTCTGACAACAGAACAGTTTTCCCTTCCTCTGACCGCAGAACAGTTTTCCATGTCTCCTCTGACGGCAGAACAGTTATCCATGTCTCCTCTGACCAGAGAACAGTTTTCAATGTTTCCTCTGACCACAGAACAGTTTTCCCTTCCTCTGACCACAGAACAGTTTTTCCTTCTTCTGACCACAGAACAGTTTTCCCTTCCTCTGACAACAGAACAGTTTTCCCTTCCTCTGACCGCAGAACAGTTTTCCATGTCTCCTCTGACGGCAGAACAGTTATCCATGTCTCCTCTGACCAGAGAACAGTTTTCCATGTTTCCCCTGACCACAGAACAGTTTTCCCTTCCTCTGACCACAGAACAGTTTTTCCTTCCTCTGACCACAGAACAGTTTTCCCTTCCTCTGACAACAGAACAGTTTTCCCTTCCTCTGACCACAGAACAGTTTTTCCTTCCTCTGACCACAGAACAGTTTTCCCTTCCTCTGACAACAGAACAGTTTTCCCTTCCTCTGACAACAGAACAGTTTTCCCTTCCTCTGACAACAGAACAGTTTTCCCTTCCTCTGACAACAGAACAGTTTTCCATGTCTCCTCTGACGGCAGAACAGTTATCCATGTCTCCTCTGACCAGAGAACAGTTTTCCATGTTTCCTCTGACCACAGAACAGTTTTTCCTTCCTCTGACAACAGAACAGTTTTCCCTTCCTCTGACAACAGAACAGTTTTCCCTTCCTCTGACCACAGAACAGTTTTTCCTTCCTCTGACAACAGAACAGTTTTCCCTTCCTCTGACAACAGAACAGTTTTCCATGTCTCCTCTGACGGCAGAACAGTTATCCATGTCTCCTCTGACCACAGAACAGTTTTCCATGTCTCCTCTGACCAGAGAACAGTTTTCAATGTTTCCTCTGACCACAGAACAGTTTTCCCTTCCTCTGACCACAGAACAGTTTTTCCTTCCTCTGACCACAGAACAGTTTTCCCTTCCTCTGACAACAGAACAGTTTTCCCTTCCTCTGACAACAGAACAGTTTTCCCTTCCTCTGACCGCAGAACAGTTTTCCATGTCTCCTCTGACGGCAGAACAGTTATCCATGTCTCCTCTGACCAGAGAACAGTTTTCCATGTTTCCTCTGACCACAGAACAGTTTTCCCTTCCTCTGACCACAGAACAGTTTTTCCTTCTTCTGACCACAGAACAGTTTTCCCTTCCTCTGACAACAGAACAGTTTTCCCTTCCTCTGACCGCAGAACAGTTTTCCATGTCTCCTCTGACGGCAGAACAGTTATCCATGTCTCCTCTGACCAGAGAACAGTTTTCCATGTTTCCCCTGACCACAGAACAGTTTTCCCTTCCTCTGACCACAGAACAGTTTTTCCTTCCTCTGACCACAGAACAGTTTTCCCTTCCTCTGACAACAGAACAGTTTTCCCTTCCTCTGACCACAGAACAGTTTTTCCTTCCTCTGACCACAGAACAGTTTTCCCTTCCTCTGACAACAGAACAGTTTTCCCTTCCTCTGACAACAGAACAGTTTTCCCTTCCTCTGACAACAGAACAGTTTTCCCTTCCTCTGACCGCAGAACAGTTTTCCATGTCTCCTCTGACGGCAGAACAGTTATCCATGTCTCCTCTGACCAGAGAACAGTTTTCCATGTTTCCTCTGACCACAGAACAGTTTTTCCTTCCTCTGACAACAGAACAGTTTTCCCTTCCTCTGACAACAGAACAGTTTTCCCTTCCTCTGACCACAGAACAGTTTTTCCTTCCTCTGACAACAGAACAGTTTTCCCTTCCTCTGACAACAGAACAGTTTTCCATGTCTCCTCTGACGGCAGAACAGTTATCCATGTCTCCTCTGACCACAGAACAGTTTTTCCTTCCTCTGACAACAGAACAGTTTTCCCTTCCTCTGACCGCAGAACAGTTTTCCATGTCTCCTCTGACGGCAGAACAGTTATCCATGTCTCCTCTGACCACAGAACAGTTTTCCCTTCCTCTGACCACAGAACAGTTTTTCCTTCCTCTGACCACAGAACAGTTTTCCCTTCCTCTGACAACAGAACAGTTTTCCCTTCCTCTGACCGCAGAACAGTTTTCCATGTCTCCTCTGACCACAGAACAGTTTTCCCTTTCTCTGACCTTAGAACAGTTTTCCATGTCTCCTCTGACCACAGAACAGTTTTCCCTTTCTCTGACCGCAGAACAGTTTTCCATGTCTCCTCTGACCACAGAACAGTTTTCCCTTCCTCTGACCGCAGAACAGTTTTCCATGTCTCCTCTGACCACAGAACAGTTTTCCATGTCTCCTCTGACCACAGAACAGTTTTCCATGTCTCCTCTGACCACAGAACAGTTTTCCCTTCCTCTGATTGCAGATCAGTTTTCCATGTCTCCTCTGACCACAGAACAGTTTTCCCTTCCTCTGACCACAGAACAGTTTGCCATGTCTCCTCTGACCACAGAACAGTTTTCCCTTCCTCTGACCACAGAACAGTTTGCCATGTCTCCTCTGACCACAGAACAGTTTTCCATCTTTCCTCTGTTCACAGAACAGTTTTCCATGTCTCCTCTGACCACAGAACAGTTTTCCATGTCTCCTCTGGCCACAGAACAGTTTTCCCTTCCTCTGACCACAGATCAGTTTGCCATGTCTCCTCTGACCACAGAACAGTTTTCCCTTCCTCTGACCACAGATCAGTTTTCCATGTCTCCTCTGACCACAGAACAGTTTTCCATCTTTCCTCTGTCCACAGAACAGTTTTCCATGTTTCCTCTGACCACAGAACAGTTTTCCATCTTTCCTCTGTCCACAGAACAGTTTTCCATGTTTCCTCTGAATACAAAACACTTTTCCATGTCTCCTCTGACCACAGAACAGTTTTCCATGTCTCCTCTGACCACAGAACAGTTTTCCCTTCCTCTGACCACAGAACAGTTTTCCATGTCTCCTCTGGCCACAGAACAGTTTTCCCTTCCTCTGACCACAGAACAGTTTTCCATGTCTCCTCTGACCACAGAACAGTTTTCCATGTTTCCTCTGGCCGCAGAACAGTTTGCCATGTCTCCTCTAACCACAGAACAGTTTTCCATGTTTCCTCTGACCACAGAACAGTTTTCCATCTTTCCTCTGTCCACAGAACAGTTTTCCATCTTTCCTCTGACTACAGAACAGTTTTCCATGTCTCCTCTGACCACAGAACAGTTTTCCATGTCTCCTCTGACCACAGAACAGTTTTCCCTTCCTCTGATTGCAGAACAGTTTTCCATGTCTCCTCTGACCACAGAACAGTTTTCCATGTTTCCTCTGACCACAGAACAGTCTTCCATGTCTCCTCTGACCACAGAACAGTTTTCCCTTCCTCTGATTGCAGAACAGTTTTCCATGTCTCCTCTGACCACAGAACAGTTTTCCATGTTTCCTCTGTCCACAGAACAGTTTTCCATGTTTCCTCTGACTACAAAACAGTTTTCCATGTCTCCTCTGACCACAGAACAGTCTTCCATGTCTCCTCTGACCACAGAACAGTTTTCCATGTTTCCTCTGACTACAAAACAGTTTTCCATGTCTCCTCTGACCACAGAACAGTCTTCCATGTCTCCTCTGACCACAGAACAGTTTTCCATGTTTCCTCTGACTACAAAACAGTTTTCCATGTCTCCTCTGACCACAGAACAGTCTTCCATGTCTCCTCTGACCACAGAACAGTTTTCCATGTTCTTCTGACCACAGAACAGTTTTCCATGTCTCCTCTGACCACAGAACAGTTTTCCATGTTCTTCTGACCACAGAACAGTTTTCCATGTCTCCTCTGACCACAGAACAGTTTTGCATGTCTCCTCTGACCACAGAACAGTTTTCCATGTTCTTCTGACCACAGAACAGTTTTCCATGTCTCCTCTGACCACAGAACAGTTTTCCATGTCTCCTCTGGCCACAGAACAGTTTTCCCTTCCTCTGATTGCAGAACAGTTTTCCATGTCTCCTCTGACCACAGAACAGTTTTCCATGTTCTTCTGACCACAGAACAGTTTTCCATGTCTCCTCTGACCACAGAACAGCTTTCCTTGTCTCCTCTGACCACAGAACAGTTTTCCATGTCTCCTCTGTCCACAGAACAGTTTTCCATGTCTCCTCTGACCACAGAACAGTTTTCCATGTCTCCTCTGACCACAGAACAGTTTTGCATGTCTCCTCTGACCACAGAACAGTTTTCCATGTTCTTCTGACCACAGAACAGTTTTCCATGTCTCCTCTGACCACAGAACAGTTTTCCATGTTCTTCTGACCACAGAACAGTTTTCCATGTCTCCTCTGGCCACAGAACAGTTTTCCCTTCCTCTGATTGCAGAACAGTTTTCCATGTCTCCTCTGACCACAGAACAGTTTTCCATGTCTCCTCTGACCACAGAACAGTTTTCCATCTTTCCTCTGTCCACAGAACAGTTTTCCATGTCTCCTCTGACCACAGAACAGTTTTCCATGTCTCCTCTGACCACAGAACAGCTTTCCTTGTCTCCTCTGACCACAGAACAGTTTTCCATCTTTCCTCTGTCCACAGAACAGTTTTCCATGTCTCCTCTGACCACAGAACAGTTTTCCATGTCTCCTCTGACCACAGAACAGTTTTGCATGTCTCCTCTGACCACAGAACAGTTTTCCATGTTTCCTCTGACCACAGAACAGTTTTCCATGTCTCCTCTGACCACAGAACAGTTTTCCATGTTTCCTCTGACCACAGAACAGTTTTCCATGTTCTTCTGACCACAGAACAGTTTTCCATGTCTCCTCTGGCCACAGAACAGTTTTCCCTTCCTCTGATTGCAGAACAGTTTTCCATGTCTCCTCTGACCACAGAACAGTTTTCCATGTTCTTCTGACCACAGAACAGTTTTCCATGTTTCCTCTGACCACAGAACAGTTTTCCATGTTTCCTCTGACCACAGAACAGTTTTCCATGTTTCCTCTGACCACAGAACAGTTTTCCATGTTTCCTCTGACCACAGAACAGTTTTCCATGTTTCCTCTGACCACAGAACAGTTTTCCATGTTTCCTCTGAACACAGAACAGTTTAATGAACTTTGGTCCAGAGAAGACCACCACGGTGTTTCTGGATCCTGTTCACATATGGCTTTTTCTCTCATGATCCAGCTTTAACTGTCATTGGTCGATGGCACGGCCAACTGTGTTGACAGACGATGATTTCTGGATGATTTCTTCGTAGTCAAATGTAATTATTAGTAAAATGTTCCTCCAGCTGTGGTTCCTTAGTGTCTCTTACTTTTCCAGCCTGGTTGACCTGCCCTGTGCTTTTGAAGAGTGTTGCTGCCGTCAGGTTCTAAATGAGCTGAGGTTGTTTAGTGTTTATTTCTGTTACTCTCAGCATCATCATCACCCTAACAGCCTCTACCTGCTCTGTTCCAGGTGAGGACGCTGAGGATGCACCTGTTCACTGTCGTCCAGCTGGTCTGTCTGTCCCTCCTCTGGGTTGTCATGGCGACAGCAGCGGCGCTGGCGTTCCCCTTCATGCTGCTGCTGACCATCCCTGTGAGGATGCTGGTTCTGCCCCGGATATTCAGCTGGAGAGAGATGCAGAGTGTGAGTCCAGACCCACTTTAACCCCACTGACCAATCAGAATCAAGAAGATTCCTTTAGACGCTCTTTGTGATTGCTCTGTGACGTTTCCTTCAAGACAGACACGTGAAGCAGACAGGGATGTTCAAACGCTGGTAGAGAAAACAGGAGAGACTATCAGAGGGGACTGTCATCCTTTAAAGATGATAATGATGATTTAGTTCACTATCAGGTCTTGTCAGGTCTTGACATGTAACTGCACAACCAGGCCAGTCCAGATGAAGATCCCAGACCGGCTCTAGACCGGTCTGAGACTGTTTTCATAAATAAAATGGCTGTCAGTGTCTGCAGGGACCGTGGTTGACAGGAAGCTCATCGTTGAGTAGGAATGTGTTGTTATGACATGGAGCTGAGGGCTGACCTCTGACCTCTGACCCCACAGCTAGATGCTGACGATGCAGAGCCTCACCTGGATGAGAAGGAGGGGCAGGACGAGTACTCACAGCTGCAGATGCCCGTGTGACCTGTCTCCATCCCTGTAATTGGCTGATCCAGCTCCATCATTAGCATATCAGATGTGTTTCCTGTAGCATGACCTCTGAAATCATATTTTTATAAATCTGAATGTTTATTTCTGACCCTGATGAAGCTGCTGATTAAAGTCTATACTCTGATTTTTCCTGCTTGTCTCTAATAGGTTTAAAAATCTAACTGAGAATATCGTCCTGCTGCTGATCCTCTCTGAACATTTCTATCAATAAAGATTATCTTTGAGATGTTGGCTCTCCTGTGTTTACTGGGTTAGAATGGTGAGTCCAGTTCTCAGTGTGGTTAAACTGAGGGTAGACTACAATATCAATGAAATACTCAGTGTAAGTTCAGTCAGGCCACAGGGTCAAGTGTTGCCATGTAAGTGTCATCAGCTGATTCTCTCTAATCTATGGGCCAATCACACTCATGCTGCCACATTCAACTGTTCTAGCCTGGACACTCTGTGCTGCTCCCTCTGCTCCCTCCTCCACCCCAGCTCCTCCTTTATCCTGACTTCAGCACAGTCATCCTGATGCCTGCGCTGCTCGGCTCTGGATTTCTGCTGCCTCTCTCCCTGCCGCAGGTCTTCCATGTAGTTACAGGAAAGCAGGAACATTTGCTATTCCTGACCTGACACAGGGATCATGACCCCCCATCATGTCTAACCTGCAGCGATCATGACCCCCCATCATGTCTCACCTGCAGCGATCATGACCCCCCATCATGTCTAACCTGCAGGGATCATGACCCCCCATCAGGTTTAACCTGCAGGGAACATGACCCCCATCATGTCTGACCTGCAGGGATCATGACCCCCCATCATGTCTAACCTGCAGCGATCATGACCCCCCATCATGTCTAACCTGCAGGGATCATGACCCCCCATCATGTCTAGTCTGCAAGGATCATGACCCCCATCAGATCTAACCTGCAAGGATCATGACCCACCATCATGTCTAACCTGCCAGGATCATGACCCCCATCATGTCTAACCTGCAAGGATCATGACCCCCATCATGTCTAACCTGCAAGGATCATGACCCCCATCATGTCTCACCTGCCAGGATCATGACCCCCATCATGTCTAACCTGCAGGGATCATGACCCCCATCATGTCTAACCTGCAGGGATCATGACCCCCCATCATGTCTAACCTGCAAGGATCATGACCCCCATCATGTCTAACCTGCAGGGATCATGACCCCCATCATGTCTAACCTGCAAGGATCATGACCCCCATCATGTCTAACCTGCAAGGATCATGACCCCCCATCATGTCTAACCTGCAAGGATCATGACCCCCATCATGTCTAACCTGCAAGGATCATGACCCCCATCATGTCTCACCTGCCAGGATCATGACCCCCATCATGTCTAACCTGCAAGGATCATGACCCCCATCATGTCTAACCTGCAGGGATCATGACCCCCATCATGTCTAACCTGCAAGGATCATGACCCCCATCATGTCTAACCTGCAAGGATCATGACCCCCATCATGTCTTACCTGCAAGGATCATGACCCCCATCATGTCTAGTCTGCAGGGATCATGACCCCCGTTCAGGTCTAACCTGCAGGGATGCTGACTCCCCATCATATCTAACCTGCAGGGATCATGACCCCCCATCATGTCTGACCTAAAGGGATCACGACCCCCCATCAAGTTTAACCTGCAGGGACCATGACCCCCCCAAACATGTCTAACCTGCAGGGATCATGACCCCCCATCATGTCTAACCTGCAGGGATCATGAACCCCCATCATGTTGTACCCACAGGGATCGTGACCCCCCATCAGGTCTACCCTGCAGGGATCATGACCCCCCATCAGGTCTACCCTGCAGGGATCATGACCCCCCTTAATGTCTAACCTGCAGGGATCATGACCCACCATCATGTCTAACCTGCAAGGATCATGACCCCCATCATGTCTAACCTGCAAGGATCATGACCCCCATCATGTCTAACCTGCAGGGATCATGACCCCCGTTCAGGTCTAACCTGCAGGGATGCTGACTCCCCATCATGTCTGACCTGCACGGATCATGAGCCCCCATCATGTCTGACCTAAAGGGATCATGACCCCCCATCAGGTTTAACCTGCAGGGACCATGACCCCCCCAAACATGTCTAACCTGCAGGGATCATGACCCCCCATCAGGTCTACCCTGCAGGGATCTTGACCCCCCATCAGGTCTACCCTGCAGGGATCATGACCCCCCATCAGGTCTAACCTGCAGGGATCATGACCCCCCCATCATGTCTAACCTGCAGGGATCATGACCCCCCCATCAGGTCTAACCTGCAGGGAACATGACCCCCATCATGTCTAGTCTGCAGGGATCATGACCCCCCATCATGTCTAACCTACAGGGATCATGACCCCCATTGTGTCTAACCTGACGGGGCCTGGTTCCAGAAGGACCGCCTCTGACTGAGCTTCTGGATTTGAAGACGTTCTCCCTGAGGGTCTAGACTGTCTAACATGACCTGGCCCATATACACTCTTATATTCAGTTATTCTGTAACACTCAGACCAGTGAAACCTTTGTTCCCCATAAAAGCAGCTTTCTGGGTCATGGATCTCCACACCCAAGCCTAATTTGATAACGAAATCTGTGCCTTTCATGGAGGAGAAATTGTACATTTTCGGCTTTTCAAGCAGTGACATTGCTTCTATAAACGTTAGGTCACTAAAACATTCATAAAAGCAGTCGAACCTTCCCACAGTCAGACATGGAACAAGAAAAGTCAAACCCCTCTCTGTCCTTGGTTTTAGCTGTGTGATGCAGTAATGATTAATTTATTGGTTTATGACAACAGTTGAAACTGATGAAGATAACTGGCGGATAAAGCATCGGTCCTGAGGAGCTGAGACTCACTGAAGACTGGAGACCAGTACAGAGCTACAGCACTGAGGTAGGTTTTTATTTATAACCTCACTATTCAGAATCGCCTCAGGGTTCCACTTAATCCATGAGATCAGTGTTTGAACAAAGTTCATCTTTGTGTCAGAGTAGTCGGTGGAGACGAGCTGGTCCAGGATTCAGGAACATGTTTCTGCTTTAGCTGAATATCTGAAAGTTGTTTCTAATGTTCAGTCATCCTGTTTTATCAGAAGGGAAAATTAAACTGAAGGTAACACCAAGGTCAGACACCACAGTCCTGATATCTATTGGTCTCTGTAACATTAGGCAACTAATTGACATTTAAACAACGGCTCACCATGCTTGTTTTATACTGAATCATCCAATCAAGAAACTAGAAAAGCACTCGGAGAGCGCGGATCTCCACCATTAGCCCTAATTCCCAATAGTGAAGAATCCTTTAGAAAAGTTCCTGGATCCATCCCCATGTGCCCCCACCACGGAATTCGCCGAATACTCCCTCCCCAGTGGGGTGGAAACATGGTGAGGTATAGTATCGGCTTCGCTACGGGAGGACTGTCATGGTGGAAGCATTGCCTGCCGGTGCCAACAGATGCACTGACAGTCTCTCCCATGGTCTCACCGGACGACTGGAAGTCATGTCAGAGGGTGAATATTTCTCTATTCCTCCCAGCATTGTGAGTATTCTCACTACAGTTCGCTGTCTTTCTTTCTGTTACGCTCCGACTCGTCTCCTCGACCGGGCGTGCGTCTTTCAAACTCTTTGAACTCCAAAACTTTGAACAGAAACACACCCACAATGCTGCTGGGATTGAAGTTACTCATGTCCGCCATCTCCTGGTGTAAAGTGGTAACAGCGCAGACCTCGACCATTAGCCCTATCTCCCAATAGTACAGAATCCTTTAAAACATTCCTGGATCCAGACGGTGATCTGGATCAGTCCCAAAATCTAATCAGTTCTTCCTTATGCCATTTCTGACATTTCCTGAAAATTTCATCAAAATCCGTCAATAACTTTTTGAGTTACGTTGCTAACAAATTAACGAACAAACAAACAAACGGACCCGATCACATGACCTCCTTGGCGGAGGTAATCAGTCTTTATTTATTTATATCTTTAAAGCTCCAAATCTGTGCGGACCAAAGTCCGCTGTTGTCTATTATCATCATTTGTTTTACAACCAGCAGTTCCACAGAAGCAGGAAACAGGTGTGACGCTGAAACAGGGGCAGCTTCTGTTACAGAGCGCTCACAGAGAGCTGGTTTGAAGAGTCATGGTGGTTCTTCAGTCTGCTTGGCCTCCATGTTGGAAGAACATTTCTACGGTCAGAGGAGAACCAGTAGAACTCACTACAGAGCAATACTTTGGTTCTTACTTTGGCGATCATTCACTCTTAATTCTTGTAACACAGCTGCTCTAAGCAAAGAGCTGTAGCAGTCTGTCTACAGGCTATAAAACCAGATTCCTAAACCTGGACTGTAGTTTTCACAGTTTGTATGGCACACATCGAGCTCTACTAGCTTACCTGTGCCATCTCCACCTGGAGCATTTACACCGGGCTGTGAGCTTTTAGTAACATTTGACCACAACAGCTTCTAAAGCTTTCTGATGATTAGACCAGCTCTAGGTATCACCCTGACTGTGGAGGGATTAACCGGAGATCTGGTACAGCCAGCAGCTGTGTTTCCAGTCAGACGGAGCGTCCGGCCATTCCCCCTCCCAACCAAGAGCAGAGAAGGAGAGAGAGAGAGAGAGAGAGAGCGCTCGCTGTGTCCATCTCTCACAAGTGCAGCCTGTTTAATACCACTGTACACTGGCCCTCCTGGCCCTCCTGGCCCTCCTGGCCCTCCTGACCCTCCTGGCCCTCCTGGCCCACCCAGCCCTCCTGACCCTCCTGGCCCACCCAGCCCTCCTGACCCTCCTGGCCCTCCTGGCCCACCCAGCCCTCCTGACCCTCCTGGCCCTCCTGGCCCACCCAGCCCTCCTAACCCTCCTGGCCCTCCTGGCCCACCCAGCCCTCCTGACCCTCCTGACCCTCCTGGCCCTACTGGCCCTACTGGCCCTCCTGGCCCACCCACCCTCCTGGCCCACCCAGCCCTCCTTGCCCTCCTGGCCCACCCGGCCCTCCTGGCCCTCCTGACCCTCCTGGCCCTCCTGGCCCACCCGGCCCTCCTGGCCCTCCTGGCCCTCCTGGCCCTCCTGGCCCTCCTGGCCCTCCTGGCCCTCCTGGCCCACCCGGCCCTCCTGACCCTCCTGACCCTCCTGGCCCTCCTGGCCCTCCTGACCCTCCTGGCCCTCCTGACCCTCCTGGCCCTTCTGGCCCACCCAGCCTGTGTGTAGCAGTTTCATTTTTCACATTAAGCGACCAAAACAGGGCGTTAGGAACTGATCACAGCTCAGGATGACAGATTTAGGTTCCTGCAGACAGCACCCACACCAGGCTCAGAGGAAGAGTCCAGTCAGAGAGGTCATTTTTCACATCACTACCCCATGGTCTTAGCTTCAGTGGCGTTAGCCGTGCCATTAGCTGGGGGCGATCGGTGTATCAGTGAAAGTTCAACATCAGTGTCGGCATCAGTGTTCACCTCCTCATCAGGATTGATCCGATCAGTTTCTGACAAACCAGATCTCTGCTGTGGTCAGACGGTGGACAGCAGGTCCATGAGCCACATTTAAACTTTAAACAGACTCATAATGGACACTGTGATACAGTGTTAAACACACAAACACTCTGTTTTCACTTTGACCGTTATTCTGTCTGTTAACCTGGAGGAAGTGGGGTGTAGGACAGCCAGTCAACAGGGGGCGCTCTAAGTATTTAGGCCCACATTGATTCAGGTTGTTCTACTGCTCGTCATGTCAGTGATGGTCTATAGGTCTGTGAGTTCTAAATTTACAGCAGAGTATAAATGTTGTATTGTGTGACTCAGGTGAGTTGACCTGTTTTTCTTCTCTCATTATTTCACAGTTTGGTGACTGAAAATGTTTGAGCAGTTCCTCTGTCTGCCTCTGCTGCTCCTCCTGGCATCTGGATCAGTTCAGAGCTCAGGTGAGTCCTCAGGTGAGTACTGGTTTTAGAGTCAGACGCCTTAACGCCTTAGCTCCGCCTTGGCAGCTATCTGAGGTTATCATCTGTTTTAACCCTTCGTTGTTGTGCTTTTAAGAGTTTCTTTAATACCTGGTGACCAGATCAGTGATCAGATCTCTTCTCTTTAGGGTCTGTGGCCACCAGCTGCGAGGCCTGTGATAGGCTGGCTCGATGCCACGACTCCCTCCATGACAACAGTGTTGAGAGTGTGGGCGTGTCCTGCCACTGCGAGGACGGTGTGGTGGGAGACGGTCTCACCTGCTACAACAGAACCACCTGCAGCCAAGAGTGCTGTGACCGAGGGTACCGCTGGGCGCCGCTGCAGGGCTGTGTGGACATCAATGAGTGCTCTTTGCCCCGCCCTCCGTGTGCTCCTGGACAGGTGTGTGTAAACACCCCAGGATCCTTTAACTGCCTGCTGACTGCCCATCCCAAAAGTGGCACCTCTCCGAAACCCAGACCCCGCTCCGTGGCCTTTGGCTGTGGCGGCACACGGTGCCCGATCGGCCAAGACTGCCTGCAGGTTAACGGCACGTCTCGGTGCGCCGACCCGTGTCAGCACTACACACCTTTACGGGACACCTGGCGTGCCACAGACTTCAGGGCGAGCCCAGGGTCTACCTTCTGCGACAGTCGAGCAGCCTGGCAGGGCTGGTACCGCCTGTTCATCGGGAACTCCAGTGTCCAGATGCCAGAGAGGTGCATTGAGAAGAACATGTGTGGGACCGATGCCCCCCTGTGGCTGCGGACCCCCCACCCCATCATTACCGAGGGCATCGTCCCAGCCCAGGTCTGTGGGAGCTGGGACGGAGGCTGCTGCCGGTTTCAGTCCAACCCCATCCATGTGAAGGCCTGCCCAGGAAACTACTATGTCTACAAACTGGTCAGCCCCAACATGTGTCAGATGGCGTACTGCTCAGGTAAGACCTGGTCCTCATAGGGAGGGTTACAGCTCAGGTAAGACCTGGTCCTCATAGGGAGGTTTACAGCTCAGGTAAGACCTGGTCCTCATAGGGAGGGTTACAGCTCAGGTAAGACCTGGTCCTCATAGGGAGGTTTACAGCTCAGGTAAGACCTGGTCCTCATAGGGAGGTTTACAGCTCAGGTAAGACCTGGTCCTCATAGGGAGGTTTACAGCTCAGGTAAGACCTGGTCCTCATAGGGAGGTTTAAAGGGGGACAGAAGGGATGTAGGATGACCAGGAACCTGGATCAGAAACACACTCAAAATGAACCTGGATCAGATCCAGATCCAGGAGGACCAGTCTGTTGTGCTCAGTTCACTAGGTCTCTGATGCTTTGGTGTTCCTGTATGGTCTTTTTGGTAAAACCAGACTCTGGACTGTTTTGTGATCCTCCTCAGATTCCAACACTGTGGTCTGTGGTACCTGTGCTGAAGGTGAGAGCTGTGTGAGTGAAGACCAGATCACCTGGAGATGTGAACCAGGTGAGTGACCGTGACGTAGGACTCCACCTGTTCACATGTGTGTCAGAGTTCTCTTCAATAAAACCCTAGAAGGCTCTTTCACTGATCTGGTTCTTGGTCTCTGGTTAGGTCCCAGGTCTACTGTGAGGCTGGTGAATGGTGATGCCCCATGCTCTGGCAGAGTGGAGATCTTCCATAACAACCAGTGGGGAACCGTGTGTGATGATGGCTGGGACTTGAACGACGCCCAGGTGGTCTGCAGACAGGCGGGCTGTGGATCCGCCCAACTCGCCCCCTCATCAGCCTACTTTGGACAGGGTACCGGTCAGATCTGGATGGATGATGTTGCCTGCACCGGCAGTGAGTCTGCAATATCCCAGTGTGGACATAACGGGTTTGGTACTCATAACTGCGGCCACGGTGAAGATGCTGGTGTTGTATGCTCAGGTAAGAGACATTAGAGCGACGGTGACAGGAAGCGGACCTTTCTCAATCTCTCTCTCTGATAGCCTTTGTTCAATATCTTCATCACCTGCTCCTCATATTCTTCTCAGTCTGACATATTTACAGAGTTCATGTTGGACTGGACGGTATTTTTACAGACCATTTTTAACAGATTTAACATTTTTGAACAGGGACAGTGAAATGTTGATTGGAGTGTTTGTTCTCATGCTGTCTTCATCCTCAGCTGTGAAGGTGACTGTGAGGCTGGTGAATGGAAACACCTCATGCTCTGGCAGAGTGGAGATCTTCCATAACCGCCAGTGGGGAACCGTGTGCGATGATGGCTGGGACTTGAACGACGCCCAGGTGGTCTGCAGACAGGCAGGCTGTGGACCCGCCCAACTAGCACCCATGTCAGCCTACTTTGGACAGGGTACCGGTCAGATCTGGATGGATGATGTCGCCTGCACCGGCAGTGAGTCTGCATTATCCCAGTGTGGACATAACGGGTTTGGTACTCATAACTGCGGCCACCATGAAGATGCTGGTGTCATTTGTTCAGGTAAGAGGACCCACGCAAGAGGAACTCACGCTCCCACTGATTACTATGGTATTCAAAATTACGAAGTCCAAGAAAAACCGAACGGGTGTGCGGATCATCACCGAAATCTAATCGATTCTTCCCTGTCACTGTCCCAATAGTCCCTGAAAGTTTGGTGACGATCCGACTTTCTGTTCTTGGGTTATCTTACAAACAAAGAAACAAAAAAAGATACAGAACCCCTGCCGATTTCGTCAGCGTGGGAAACAAAGAGCACATCAGTGAAAACATGATCAGAGAACCACAGACTATCAGACTGGTAGAATCTAGGGAGTCTGGTTAGACCAGTGATGGTGGTCCTGATTAATGCTTTAAAGCCATCAAACATCAAATGAGACATTTCTGGTTGGGGAAACAGAGCCAGTGGAGGAGTGCCCAACCCTGACCCTAATCCTGATCCTGACCCACTAACCCTAACCCTGATCCACTAACCCTGACCCGCTAACCCTAATCCTTACCCACTAACCCTAACCCTGACCCACTAACCCTGACCATGACCCACTAACCCTAACCCTAACCCTGACCCACTAACCCTAACCCTGACCCACTAACTCTAACCCTGACCCTAACCCACCTGAATTTATCTGAGGACACAAACCTGCAGAGGTCATCTGCCCCTTGTCCAGAGTTTGTCAGCAGAGGGTTAGGGTTAGTGGGTCAGGGTTAGGGTTAGTGGGTTAGTGGGTCAGGGTTAGGGTTAGGGTTAGCATGGGTTAGGGTTAGGGTTAGGGTTAGCATGAAATGATTACTGTGCTTATGCACCAAAAAGCAGTCAGAGGTACACTTCTGTTTATGAGACTCTAGATGGAGTCTTGACTGGGTTTGGCCCTGGGGACTTTGATAATGTCAGAGCATGTCGGCATGTTGGGATGTTTTATTTGACCTGTGCACCAGTCACTGACAGTACTAATAAAGACCATTTCTGAGGGTCTGGGGTTGCTGAGTAAACCTGGTATCAAAACAGCCACACTACAGATCAGTGGTGGACTTCGGCCTCTCATTAGGACGCTGTGTGAATGCAAGGGAAGCCTTCAAGGCCTGGGTGGCTCAGAAGTCTTCTGAAGCTGGCGTTCATGGACAGTGGCGTGGTGGTGCATGCAGGAGTAGATAAACTTTGAATTAATAGAACCACTATTGGGTTTACTCTATATCAGTGGTGGTTCTAGACCAGTTTTACTGGGGGGGGGGGGCTGGGGCCAAGGGTGTTGTCAGAGGGACACATTCAACCCTGACAAAGGAGACTGAGAAGTGTTCAAACAGTCCAAAAATTAGGTCTAAATAATAATAAAATAATACACAGTACTAGTAAAAGTATTCCAGTTGCAGTTAAGCTTTATTGAATGTTAGTTACATTTTTCTACAATATTTTTTTTATGTATTCCCTGTTTTCTCTGATCTGTCGTGTTCCTCGTTTAAGACGTTCAGCAGTGTTGCAGTAGCTGCTGCAGCTTTCTGATGGTCCCTCCAGGCAACCAGAGCTTGTTTGTGCCTCTCAGATCTTGCATGCATTGCAACCTCCCACTTTACAGGTTGCTTTCTTCCAGTTTTTGAAACCTGATGGTGAGTCAAAGACGGTATCTGGGCTATTAGGAGGCCTGAAGTATCTGCATGTGGAAACAATACGCAGAGTGTGAGTTTTTTGAATACTCAAGCCAGGGGTAGATGTGGTACCAGGCCGCCTCCAAGCTCCTCCTTCTGTCCCCCATCAAGGTCCTTGGGAACAATTTAAGGTTTGGCTGCATCGGTGGGTCATCTCTACTTTTGCTGATATGTGTGGAGAAAGACAAATCGAATACATGTAAATAAATTTATATTCTACATAGACACACACACACACACACACACACACACACACACATGCAAGAAAAAATAAACTTGTTATATTAATCCACACAGGAGTATAAAGGGTCCCCCTCTGTAAATGTTCTACACATTCATCAAACTGCACATTTCTCTCTCTCTCTCTCTCTCTCTTACACACACACACACACACACACACACACACACACACACACACACACTCTAGGGTGACCACCTCCAAACCAGCAAGGATGAAGTTGTGCACAAAACTCCAGGGGTCTCAAACTCATTTAGGGTAGGGGCCAGATTTGCTCCAATGGGACGTCCTGTGGGCCGCACATTTTTTTATCAACATCAATACAACCACCAACTGATGTACACGCTGCTGCAATGTTCATAAGAAGACGTGGTCCAATATTAGATGCAGATACTGTTAATGAGTGTTTGCACACTAAAGGGTTAATTAGCTACTTTAGAAGGAGAATAAACCGGTCAGGCAAAAATATGCTGACCTTGTAACATGTGACAGTTTTAACATTTTTAAGAATCCACCGATGATGAATTTACAAAATTGGAACATTCATGAAATATTCATTCAACACGACTGTTGATGGATTTAAAAACCTGTTCACAAAACCTGATCTGAGCCCTAGTTCACCTGGGATCAGAGTCCAGAGAGAGGGGGGGGGTTCATCCCACTGCGTTGTTTCCAGAGATGCTGACTCTCCCCTGTGGAGTGAAACCATGACTTTAAACACAGGTCTGAGCCCTGCAGTCGTTCTCCTGGATGTCCGCTCTCTCTGAATCCCCCTGACGCCCCCTGCCGGCGTCGTGAACTGGGGCGTCTCCGTGCGTAATTTGGATGCATTTTGCACTGCACCAAAACTAAACATGCCGACCTGCGACCTCTCACGCCTTATGTCTCATGCCTGTGTCTGGATTAGGATTAAATGTTCAATTATAAATAACAGTTTTTATCGTTATGAGGGGAATTTTTACCATTTGACCAGCCCTGGAGTGAAATACGACACAGGATTTGTAGACCATGTCCCGTTTAACTTCAGTGACCCAGACCACATTGACATAAAATTAAATAAAAGTAGTTGATATTAGTTTGACATTACAGACTGTGATAATGAGGGATTAAATCAGTCGGATATTGAACTGAGTCGCTCACTAAAGCGAGATACGATGTCTGCATTTGCGGCTGACGGAGTATTGCGTAGGGAAAACTTCTGTCATGCTGAGCTCAGCTGTTTTAGTCCCACTCAGGAGAAGTTTGGCTGTACAAGGCAGAAACCTCTGGATGCCTCTGCAGACTTATTTAAACTCCTACCATACCTCTGACCCTTCCTGTCCCATCACTGAGCTGTGATCGCAGGGCCTCATGTCTGCTTCGTTTAAGGAGTAAGTTGGAACAGCATGGAGACTACCAGCACCCTGGTACTGCTGGTACTAAACTCAGACAGAACCCAGACCTGGACCAAGCAGAACTCATTGATGCCTTCACCCTCAACCATAACAACAATGAGACTGTTTATTATGAAGACATCTAAAGAGTGTGTTTTTTCAGCTGCAGGGTTCATTTAATGCATTTGGATGAAGGCCCCTGTCATGGATGCCTGTTCTGGTCTCTTAATGCTGGTTCATGTTACTGACGTGAACGGAGCCTTTTGCTGCTTTAAAGCTGCAGGGTTGTTGGTGGATGTTTGTGACTGAGGCTGGAGTGTGTGTGCGCCCTCTCCAACTCTGTTCAGCTCAAACAACAAAATTTGATAACCTTGGTCAAGGGGGAGGGGAGGGGAGGGGCGGGCCGAGGAGGGCTGAGATTTCATTGGATTAGCCCAATATCCTTCAAGAAAATCCACCAATGGGCCGTCGCAGTCGATAGAAATGATTTATAACATACTTTCTGGTTAAATGATGACAGCCGGCCCAGAAATGTGTTGTTTTGTTCCGTATCTGAGTGCGAGTGCTGCGAGTTCACATATGTCCAAACGAACCAGACTTTTTTTGGGCGCTCACTGTTTCGGGACAACTGCCCCAGATGAGCCAGGTGTGAATACACCCAAAATGTGCCGTGGGAATTCATACCATACGTTATTACTACAACTTTATAGTACTGTAACCAGGTCTGCCCACAGATCTGGACCCCTGAAAAACCCAGAGACTGGGACCTCCCCAGTTGGGATTTATTGATGATATCAGTGTGTGTGTGTGTGTTGGATCAGTAGCATTGGTGCTAGCATCCTGGCTAACAGTTACCTCACTAAGAGCTGAAAAACATGGCAGCCATTATTGGGTTGAAACTACTATTCATGCTATTTTAACCAAGTTCACCAATTCTTCTACCCATTTTTGTCACTTCTTTTGACAACTTAAACCATTTTGCTGCTTTTGTGGGGGGATTTTTGCCACTTCTTATTACTACTTGTGACCCATTTTTGACACTTTTTGCCACATTTAACCCATTTTTGGCTACTGTTTGCCACTCTTCTCTACAATTTCCCATCATTTTAAACCCCTCCTTTTTCCTAGTTTTCTTGGTTCTGGTTGTAAAGCTCAGGAGTGACAGGAGTCACAGTCTTCTAAGAACTGGTCCGTCTGAGATTTTTGGATGTCGTGATTGTCAGAGTGAAGGCCCTGCATCCATCGTCTTCTGCTTCATCAGCACTGAGCTGTAGCTGCTTCAGAGGGTCCACACAGACTTCCCTCTGCCTGGTGATGCTTCCTAGCTCCTCTCCTTATCTCTAAGGCTGATCCCAGACGCCCCTCTGAAGAATCTGAGGCCCCGTTCACACGGAAACGAATTCAGGTGTATACGCAAAAGTTTTTTGTCGGATCGGCGTTTCATCCACACGGAAACAGCGTTCGGGTGACTGTAAACGATACTTTTTGAAACCGGGTCCCAGAATGCATAAATCCGTATACGACTGCCGTTTCATCTCCGCGTGGATGCGTATCCGCATATTTCTTGAAACGATTACGTCACACGCTACGCTACGCCCTGTAGCTCTCTTAACGCGCCTGCGCGGGTCTGGCCAAAACAATAACGGCTGATTACATGGTTGTGTTGGTGCTGCAGAAGCTACTGAGCTTGTCATGGCTCTCTCTCACAGGCAGTGAAATTTCGCACCATCTTCCTGTTGTGGTGTCTTCTTCACAGATTGTTGAAATGTGTACGGCACAAAACCTTTATACGCATGCCCCGTGCTCTTCTTCTGTCTTTTGGTGCATTTCCGGGCAGGTTTACAGCGCTACTTACTGGCTTGGCATAAGCACTACATCGTTTTCATTCGTTTTCAGGGGTTTCGTTTTTACGCGGATATTTCCTGAAACGATTCCGTCTTTACGGAAAACTTTTCCAAAACAAAACGGCAGTATAGCGTCTTCGTTTCCGTGTGAACAGGGCCTCATTTCTTGTATCCACACTCTCATTCTTTCAGTCACCACCAAAACTCATGACCCAGTGAGGGCTGGAACAGGGATCGAGTGGCAGACTAGGGTGGTGGTTCCCATTTTTAAAAAGTGGGGCCAGAGGGTGTGCCCCAGTATCACACTACTCAGCCTTCCTGGCAAAGTTTACTCTAAGGTGCTGGAAAGGAGGCCCGGGGCGAGTGTTGAACCTCAGATTCAGGAGGAACAATGCGGATTCTGTCCTGGTCATGGGACAGTGGACCAGCTCTTTACCCTTGCAGGACTTCTTGAGGGAGCGTGGGAATTTGCCTATCCAGTCCACATGTGTTTTGTGGACTTGGAGTTGGCTTGTCATTGTGTCCCATGGGGGTAATGTGGGGGTACTTTGGGAATAAGGGGTCCCGGGGCCACCACAGTAAGCCATCGGGACCTGATACAACCAAAGTGAGAGTTGAGTCCACATCCTTGGCACTAAGTCAGACATGTTCCTTTCAGGGTTGCCTCTTACCATGATGCTGTATGTGACTGTCATGGACAGGATGTTGAGGCACACTTGAGGGGTGGAGGGTTTTTGGCTTCGTAACCTCAGAATTTCATCTCTGCTGTTTTCAGATGATGAGGTTCTGTTGTCTCCTTCAGCTGGGACCTCCAGCAGGCACTGGGATGAGGGTCAGCATCTCTAAATCTGAGGCCATGGTCCTGTGCTGGTGGATTGCGCTCTCTGGTTGGGGAGTGAGTCTTTGCCTCAAGTATCTCTGGGTTCACAAGTGAGGGTAGAATAGAGTAGGAGAATGACGGTTTGATTGGTGCCACATTGGCCGAACTGCAGAACTGTACTGTACCATTGTGGTGAAGTGGGAGCTAAACTGGAAGGCAAAGCTCTCAATTTAATAGTCGATTTTTTGCTCCAACCCTCAGCTATGGTCATGAACTCTGGGAAATGACCAAAAGAATGAGATATGGGTTCAAACAGTTTGAATGAGATTCCTCAGGAGGGTGTCTGAGATCAGCCTTAGAGACGGGATGAGGAGTTCAGACATCTGGATGAAGCTCAAGAAAGAGCTGCTGCTGCTTCACATCTAAGCACTGTTGAGGAGGTTCAGACATCTGATCAGGATGAATCCTGATCACCTGCAGCCACCATGACCCACTACAAATATGATGAAGAAGAACGGATATATGGATGGATGATGGATGATGGATGGATGATTGGATGGATAGCTGGATGGATGGATGATGGATGGATGGATGGATGATGGATGGATGGATGATTGGATTGATAGCTGGATGGATGGATGATTGGATTGATAGCTGGATGGATGGATGATTGGATGGATGGATGGATGGATGATGGATGGATGATTGGATGGATGATTGAATTGATAGCTGGATGGATGGATGATTGGATGGATAGCTGGATGGATGGATGATTGGATGGATGGATGGATTGATAGCTGGATGGATGGATGATTGGATGGATAGCTGGATGGATGGATGATTGGATGGATGGATGGATGGATGATGGATGGATGATTGGATGGATGATTGAATTGATAGCTGGATGGATGGATGATTGGATGGATAGCTGGATGGATGGATGATTGGATGGATGGATGGATTGATAGCTGGATGGATGGATGATTGGATTGATAGCTGGATGGATGGATGATTGGATGGATGGATGGATGGATGGGTGGATGGATGATTGAATTGATAGCTGGATGGATGGATGATTGGATGGATAGCTGGATGGATGGATGATTGGATGGATGGATGGATGGATGGATGGATGATGGATGGATGATTGGATGGATGATTGAATTGATAGCTGGATGGATGGATGATTGGATGGATAGCTGGATGGATGGATGATTGGATGGATGGATGGATGATGGATGGATGGATGATTGGATTGATAGCTGGATGGATGGATGATTGGATTGATAGCTGGATGGATGGATGATTGGATGGATGGATGATGGATGGATGATTGAATTGATAGCTGGATGGATGGATGATTGGATGGATAGCTGGATGGATGGATGATTGGATGGATAGCTGGATAGATGATGGATGATGGATGGATGATTGGATGGATGATGGATGGATGGATGGATGGATGATGGATGATGGATGGATGATTGGATGGATAGCTGGATGGATGGATGATGGATGATGGATGGATGATTGGATGGATAGCTGGATGGATGGATGATGGATGGATGGATGATGGATGATGGATGGATGATTGGATGGATAGCTGGATGGATGGATGATGGATGGATGGATGGATGGATGATGGATGGATGGATGGATGGATGATGGATGATGGATGGATGATTGGATGGATGATGGATGGATGGATGGATGGATGATGGATGGATGGATGGATGGATGATGGATGATGGATGGATGATTGGATGGATAGCTGGATGGATGGATGATGGATGGATGGATGGTTGGATGTATGGATGATGGATGGATCAGTTGTGAGTGCATGTTTTGACCTCTTAGATCAGCTCCTGTCCTGTGCTTTGTGACCTCTCAGGTGGTGTTCTGGAGCCGGAGCTGGTCTGTGGTCAGGACCACCTGAAGCTGATCATCCAGGAGAGGCAGCTGGAGGAACGAGGCCTGAATGCCTCTTCTGCTCACCTGATTGACCCACACTGCCACCAGCAGGTGGACCACCAGGGGGAGATGTGGTACCTGGTGGAGCGAAGGAAGGCCATCTGTGGAAATGTGGTGGAGGTGAGTCTGATGAGTAGTCTAGGACTGAGACCAGAGACTAGAGGACTCAAGGACTGAGACCAGAGACTAGAGGATACTAGGACTGAGACCAGAGACTAGAGGACTCAAGGACTGAGACCAGAGACTAGAGGATACTAGGACTGAGACCAGAGACTAGAGGACTCAAGGACTGAGACCAGAGACTAGAGGACTCAAGGACTGAGACCAGAAACTAGAGGATACTAGGACTGAGACCAGAGACTAGAGGACTCAAGGACTGAGACCAGAAACTAGAGGACTCAAGGACTGAGACCAGAGACTTAGAGGACTCAAGGACTGAGACCAGAGACTAGAGGATACTAGGACTGAGACCAGAGACTAGAGGCCTCAAGGACTGAGACCAGAAACTAGAGGACTCAAGGATTGAGACCAGAGACTAGAGGACTCAAGGACTGAGACCAGAAACTAGAGGACTCAAGGACTGAGACCAGAGACTAGAGGATACTAGGACTGAGACCAGAGACTAGAGGACTCAAGGACTGAGACCAGAAACTAGAGGACTCAAGGACTTAGACCAGAGACTAGAGGATACTAGGACTGAGACCAGAGACTTAGAGGATACTAGGACTGAGACCAGAGTCAAGAGGAGTCCAGGACTGAGAAGCTTGCTGGGTCTCTTTAACAGCATTTCTCCCTCGTGTGGCCATAAACCTGCTTTTCTTGGACACAATAATACAGTATAAAAACTATAAATCATGTTTATCATGTTTATACACTAACAACACAGGATCAAGCTGTGGTAGCTAATGTCGCTAATGTTAGCAAAGACGCTCACAACAACACAGGATCAAGCTGTGGTAGCTAATGTCGCTAATGTTAGCAAAGACGCTCACAACAACACAGGATCAAGCTGTGGTAGCTAATGTCGCTAATGTTAGCAAAGACGCTCACAACAACACAGGATCAAGCTGTGGTAGCTAATGTCGCTAATGTTAGCAAAGACGCTAACAACAACACAGGATCAAGCTGTGGTAGCTAATGTCGCTAATGTTAGCAAAGACGCTCACAACAACACAGGATCAAGCTGTGGTAGCTAATGTCGCTAATGTTAGCAAAGACGCTCACAACAACACAGGATCAAGCTGTGGTAGCTAATGTCGCTGATGTTAGCAAAGACGCTCACAACAACACAGGATCAAGCTGTGGTAGCTAATGTCGCTAATGTTAGCAAAGACGCTCACAACAACACAGGATCAAGCTGTGGTAGCTAATGTCGCTAATGTTAGCAAAGACGCTCACAACAACACAGGATCAAGCTGTGGTAGCTAATGTCGCTAATGTTAGCAAAGACGCTCACAACAACACAGGATCAAGCTGTGGTAGCTAATGTCGCTAATGTTAGCAAAGACGCTCACAACAACACAGGATCAAGCTGTGGTAGCTAATGTCGCTAATGTTAGCAAAGACGCTCACAACAACACAGGATCAAGCTGTGGTAGCTAATGTCGCTAATGTTAGCAAAGACGCTAACAACAACACAGGATCAAGCTGTGGTAGCTAATGTCGCTAATGTTAGCAAAGACGCTAACAACAACACAGGATCAAGCTGTGGTAGCTAATGTCGCTAATGTTAGCAAAGACGCTCACAACAACACAGGATCAAGCTGTGGTAGCTAATGTCGCTAATGTTAGCAAAGACGCTACAACAACACAGGATCAAGCTGTGGTAGCTAATGTCGCTGATGTTAGCAAAGACGCTCACAACAACACAGGATCAAGCTGTGGTAGCTAATGTCGCTAATGTTAGCAAAGACGCTAACAACAACACAGGATCAAGCTGTGGTAGCTAATGTCGCTAATGTTAGCAAAGACGCTAGCAACAACACAGGATCAAGCTGTGGTAGCTAATGTTGCTAATGTTAGCAAAGACGCTAACAACAACACAGGATCAAGCTGTGGTAGCTAATGTCGCTAATGTTAGCAAAGACACTAACAACAACACAGGATCAAGCTGTGGTAGCTAATGTCGCTAATGTTAGCAAAGACGCTAACAACAACACAGGATCAAGCTGTGGTAGCTAATGTCGCTAATGTTAGCAAAGACGCTAACAACAACACAGGATCAAGCTGTGGTAGCTAATGTCGCTAATGTTAGCAAAGACGCTAACAACAACACAGGATCAAGCTGTGGTAGCTAATGTCGCTAATGTTAGCAAAGACGCTCACAACAACACAGGATCAAGCTGTGGTAGCTAATGTCGCTAATGTGAGCAAAGACGCCTCACAACAACACAGGATCAAGCTGTGGTAGCTAATGTCGCTAATGTTAGCAAAGACGCTCACAACAACACAGGATCAAGCTGTGGTAGCTAATGTCGCTAATGTTAGCAAAGACGCTCACAACAACACAGGATCAAGCTGTGGTAGCTAATGTCGCTAATGTTAGCAAAGACGCTCACAACAACACAGGATCAAGCTGTGGTAGCTAATGTCGCTAATGTTAGCAAAGACGCTCACAACAACACAGGATCAAGCTGTGGTAGCTAATGTCAGCTAATGTTAGCAAAGACAGGTCCACAACAACACAGGATCAAGCTGTGGTAGCTAATGTCGCTAATGTTAGCAAAGGACAGGTCCAACAACACAGGATCAAGCTGTGGTAGCTAATGTCGCTGATGTTAGCAAAGACGCTCACAACAACACAGGATCAAGCTGTGGTAGCTAATGTCGCTAATGTTAGCAAAGACGCTAACAACAACACAGGATCAAGCTGTGGTAGCTAATGTCGCTAATGTTAGCAAAGACGCTAGCAACAACACAGGATCAAGCTGTGGTAGCTAATGTTGCTAATGTTAGCAAAGACGCTAACAACAACACAGGATCAAGCTGTGGTAGCTAATGTCGCTAATGTTAGCAAAGACACTAACAACAACACAGGATCAAGCTGTGGTAGCTAATGTCGCTAATGTTAGCAAAGACGCTAACAACAACACAGGATCAAGCTGTGGTAGCTAATGTCGCTAATGTTAGCAAAGACGCTCACAACAACACAGGATCAAGCTGTGGTAGCTAATGTCGCTAATGTTAGCAAAGACGCTAGCAACAACACAGGATCAAGCTGTGGTAGCTAATGTCGCTAATGTTAGCAAAGACGCTCACAACAACACAGGATCAAGCTGTGGTAGCTAATGTCGCTGATGTTAGCAAAGACGCTCACAACAACACAGGATCAAGCTGTGGTAGCTAATGTCGCTAATGTTAGCAAAGACGCTCACAACAACACAGGATCAAGCTGTGGTAGCTAATGTCGCTAATGTTAGCAAAGGCCACAACAACACAGGATCAAGCTGTGGTAGCTAATGTCGCTAATGTTAGCAAAGGACGCTAGCAACAACACAGGATCAAGCTGTGGTAGCTAATGTCGCTAATGTTAGCAAAGACGCTAACAACAACACAGGATCAAGCTGTGGTAGCTAATGTCGCTAATGTTAGCAAAGACGCTAACAACAACACAGGATCAAGCTGTGGTAGCTAATGTCGCTAATGTTAGCAAAGACGCTAACAACAACACAGGATCAAGCTGTGGTAGCTAATGTCGCTAATGTTAGCAAAGACGCTAACAACAACACAGGATCAAGCTGTGGTAGCTAATGTCGCTAATGTTAGCAAAGACGCTCACAACAACACAGGATCAAGCTGTGGTAGCTAATGTCGCTAATGTTAGCAAAGACGCTAGCAACAACACAGGATCAAGCTGTGGTAGCTAATTTCGCTAATGTTAGCAAAGTTTGACAACACAGGATCAAGCTGTGGTAGCTAATGTCGCTAATGTTAGCAAAGACGCTCACAACAACACAGGATCAAGCTGTGGTAGCTAATGTCGCTAATGTTAGCAAAGACGCTAGCAACAACACAGGATCAAGCTGTGGTAGCTAATTTCGCTAATGTTAGCAAAGACGCTCACAACAACACAGGATCAAGCTGTGGTAGCTAATGTCGCTAATGTTAGCAAAGACACTAACAACAACACAGGATCAAGCTGTGGTAGCTAATGTCGCTAATGTTAGCAAAGACGCTAACAACAACACAGGATCAAGCTGTGGTAGCTAATGTCGCTAATGTTAGCAAAGACGCTAACAACAACACAGGATCAAGCTGTGGTAGCTAATGTCGCTAATGTTAGCAAAGACGCTAGCAACAACACAGGATCAAGCT
>NC_054877.1:50233986-50267872 GCF_018320785.1 Cheilinus undulatus
ACACAAACACACAAACACACAAACAAACACACAAACACACAAACACACAAACAAACACACAAACAAACACACAAACACACAAACAAACACACAAACACACAAACAAACAAACACACACAAACAAACACACAAACACACAAACAAACACACACACAAACAAACACACAAACACACAAACAAACACACACACAAACAAACACACACAAACACACAAACAAACAAACACACAAACACACAACCACACAAACAAACACACATACACACAACCACACAAACAAACACACATACACACAACAAACACACAAAACACAAACAAACACAAACAAACAATACACACACAAACACACAAACACACAAAAACACACAAACAAACACAAAACACACAAATAACACAAACATGACACACACAAACACAAACAAACAATTAACACACAAACATAACAAACAAAACACACAAAGAACATGACACAAACAAACACAACAAACACAAACACACAATGAATTTACAACAAACAAAACAAACATACACACAACACACAAACAAACACAACACACAAAAATAACATAAACAAAATACAACAAACACACAAACAAACAACACAACACACAACAAACAAACACACAAAACACACACACAAAACACACAAAAACAAACAAACAAACACACACAAAAACAAACAAACAAACAAACACATAAACACACACACAAACAAACAAACACACAAACAAAAACAAACACACACATAAACAAACAAACACACAAACAACAACAACACACAAACACACAAAAACACACACAAAAACATGCACAGAAACACACACAAACACACACACACAAACACACAAACACACACAAACAAAACACACTTCATCAGATTTAAATAGACATATTTTAACTGATGAAGATGATCAACAACATTCCTGAAGGTCCAGCTAAAGTTCTACATGGTTAGATTAGACCTTCTACTGGGAGTATTACTGATCTTTGCCAGGTGTCCTTGAGTCTTCAGTGTTTTTAAATAATTTATTAAAGGAGTTTTCATTTCCAGAACTGTTCCAGACGCCGCGCTCGCTCAGTACCTGACTCCCCTAATCAACGTCCTGTCACTGTTGGACCAATCAGCTGTGAGTATGTTCTCTAACCAGCTCAGAACCCAGACTGTTTGTTTACACACTTAATATGATGTGACCCACATCTGCAAATCAGTCCTGAATCTCAGAATGTCTGTTTGTGCAGGGTTCTAAGGGTTCTAAGGGTTCTAAGGGTTCTAACGGTTCTAAGGGTTCTAAGGGTTCTAACGGTTCTAAGGGTTCTAAGGGTTCTAACGATTCTAATGGTTCTAAGGGTTCTAAGGGTTCTAACAGTTCTAAAGGTTCTAAGGGTTCTAAGGGTTCTAACGATTCTAACGGTTCTAAGGGTTCTAACAGTTCTAAGGGTTCTAAGGGTTCTAACGATTCTAACGGTTCTAAGGGTTCTAACAGTTCTAAGGGTTCTAACGGTTCTAATGGTTCTAAGGGTTCTAACGGTTCTAAGGGTTCTAAGGGTTCTAACAGTTCTAAGGGTTCTAACGGTTCTAAGGGTTCTAACAGTTCTAAAGGTTCTAAGGGTTCTAAGGGTTCTAAGGGTTCTAACGGTTCTAATGGTTCTAAGGGTTCTAACAGTTCTAAAGGTTCTAAGGGTTCTAAGGGTTCTAAGGGTTCTAACGATTCTAACGGTTCTAAGGGTTCTAACAGTTCTAAGGGTTCTAACGGTTCTAATGGTTCTAAGGGTTCTAAGGGTTCTAAGGGTTCTAACAGTTCTAAGGGTTCTAAGGGTTCTAACGGTTCTATGGGTTCCAAGGGTTCTAACAGTTCTAAGGGTTCTAAGGGTTCTAATGGTTCTAAGGGTTCTAAAGGTTCTAAGGGTTCTAAGGGTTCTAACGATTCTAACGGTTCTAAGGGTTCTAAGGGTTCTAACGGTTCTAAGGGTTCTAAGGGTTCTAACGGTTCTAAGGGTTTTAAGGGTTCTAACGGTTCTAACTGTTCTAAAGGTTCTAAGGGTTCTAAGGGTTCTAACGGTTCTAAGGGTTCTAAAGGTTCTAAGGGTTCTAAGGGTTCTAACGGTTCTAAGGGTTTTAAGGGTTCTAAGGGTTCTAACGGTTCTAAAGGTTCTAAGGGTTCTAATGGTTCTAAGGGTTCTAAGGGTTCTAAGGGTTCTAATGGTTCTAAGAGTTCTAAGGGTTCTAAAGGTTCTAAGGGTTCTAAGGGTTCTAAGGGTTCTAATGGTTCTAAGAGTTCTAACGGTTCTAAGGGTTCTAAGGGTTCTAACGGTTCTAAAGGTTCTAAGGGTTCTAAGGGTTCTAACGGTTCTAACGGTTCTAAGGGTTCTAAGGGTTCTAAAGGTTCTAAGGGTTCTAAGGGTTCTAATGGTTCTAAGGGTTCTAATGGTTCTAACGGTTCTAAGGGTTCTAAGGGTTCTAAGGGTTCTAACGGTTCTAACGGTTCTAATGGTTCTAAGGGTTCTAAGAATTCTAACGGTTCTAACAGTTCTAAGGGTTCTAAGGGTTCTAATGGTTCTAAGGGTTCTAACGGTTCTAACGGTTCTAACGGTTCGAATGGTTCTAAGGGTTCTAAGACGACTGAGGAGAGGAATCGAACCCACAACTCTGAGTCTCTACAGCTAAACACATCCTGATCCTGATAATAACCATGAGATACATGGACCTTACTAATCTACCAGCATCCACCCTCTATCCATCATCATCATCATCACCATCATCATCATCATCATCATCATCACCACCATCACCACCATCATCATCATCATCATCGTCATCATCACCATCATCATCATCATCATCATCACCATCATCACCACCATCATCATCATCATCATCATCATCACCACCATCATCATCATCATCATCACCATCATCACCACCATCATCATCATCATCATCACCACCATCATCATCATCATCATCACCATCATCACCACCACCACCATCATCATCATCATCATCACCACCATCACCACCATCATCATCATCATCATCACCATCATCACCACCATCATCATCATCTTCATCTATCCATCCATCACTAACAAACTAAAGACATGATAAAGGGAAGATGGTTTTTGATCTTCAGGATAAATAAATCTAAAGATCAAATTGTTTGATGTGAAATAAAGAGAATTATTGAGCATACTATCAGATTTTTTCTGTTCTCTAACTGAGACAACCTGTATCGCTGCTGCTGATTGGACCAGAACACCTATGTAACCTGACCCCAGGTAAAAGTATTAGCAGTCACATATGGATAGATCCTATTTAATCATGTATCTTACTGCTCTGGCACATGATTATTAGGGCCTGAGCACCGAGTGGTGCGAGGACCTAATTGTAATCGCTAGGATCATCCAAATTACAATTTGCCGTCATTGCATGGACTTTTGAGGCCCTTAACATTTCTGAATTCGCAGGAAAGTTTGCACGTACTTCCAGTCTCACGAAAATTTTGATATTTTTTGGGTCTCCAACATGAAAATTCAGAATTGCAAAAATAGCGCCCCCTAACAGTTTTCAAAGTCAAAGCTCCCTCCTTTGACTTTGTCATAGATTCATCAAATTTTGTGTGCAGGTGCGGCTTGGGGAGATCTACAAAAAAGCCTCTTGGGCCGACACTCTATCTCCAACAGGAAATCCACCATTTTGAATAAATAAGCAAAAAAAAGGGGCTGGTTTTGGCCGTTTCCAGGGGTCATAACTGAACAAACTCGTCTGAAGGATTTCATCCGATCAACTTGTACTTTGGCACAGAGCTACATGAGACATGGATGATGAAAAGTTATTCGGGGTTTTCTCATTAGTCGAAAGGTGTGGCCATGGCGAGCCCTCAAATTTGCATATGTCTGTGGTAAACAGGAAGTAGTTTATAACTCAGCCTTGCATTGCCCGATTGGACTCATATTGCTCAGGTGTATTGGCAGTGATGGCCTGCACCCATTTATATAGTCAGGTTTTTATAGATCAAAGCGCCACCTAGTGATGCCAGGAAATGTCAAGGTTTATGGTGCAAGCTAAAGTTCAAAAATCATCTAAGATATCCACTTCAAATTTGTGTCAGGAAGGACTAAAGAAGTGGATTTAGCTTTGGAAAAATAAAATTGAATTTTCATCAGAGGGCGTGGCCTCAGCAGGGCGATAAAGTCAAGAGCCGCCATGTTGTTTCGCCAAAAATGTTTAAACAGTCATAACTCTAGTATACATGGTCATATCTGAGACAGATTTCATGTGCTTGATAACAGTCCAGGCCAGAACACATCCATGCTGGAAATTTGGAAAAACTGTACAGCGCCACCCTCTGGCAACAGAAAGTCACTACTCCTGATTGTCACGTCGCAGAACCTACATGGTTGGACAGATCATTCTGAAAATTCACTCAGGCTGTTCCCAAGGAGTTGGCCTTACACATATACGATGGTCAAACATCTACGTTAAAGGGCGTGGCCATGGTGATTTTTTTGTTCGCCATGAAAGAGGAAGTAGATTTTTCAAATGGTTATAAGACACCAAGAGCAATGAAACTGGCCAAAAAAAATCTCATTGGCATGCTGAGATGATTGATGTTCATTTTGTAGGTGGGTGTGGCCTATTGGCTCAATGGCTCCCCCTAGAATATTTCAAAAATTCAGCCCCCCAAGCTAGTTCAACCCAGGCTTATGAATGTCGGCGTGCATGTAGGTCACCATCAGACCTACAACAAAGCTATTTGGACCCATGCCGAAATCTCAACAGGAACTCCACTAGCGTCATTGGATGAAACAGGAAGTAGAATTCTCAGGGGCTTGTGATATGTGTAGAGCAATAAAACTTGGCAAAAACATTCTCATTAGCAAGCTGAAATAAGTCATGTGATGTTTGTAGGTGGGCGTGGCCTATTGGCCCAATGGCGCCCCCTAAAAAATTTCAAAAATTCAGCCCCCTCAGCAGGTTTGACCTAGGATTTTCAAACATGTGTGGGCAGATGCGTCATGTCAGGACGCACAAGAAATCCTCTTGGACCCATATCGTAAGTCAAACAGGAAGTCGGCCATTTTGAATTGTTTGGTAAAACGAGACATATTTTAGGAGTCGTATTTGAACGAACTCGTCTGAGGGCGTTCATCCAAACTACTTCATCTGTGGGGTAGAGCAAGAAGAGATGTCTTCGGTCAAAAGTTATTCAGGGTTTTCTCATTAGTCCAAAGGCGTGGCCATGGCGGCCCCTGAAATTGAAATGCTTCATCATGTGATAAAAGTGGCTGGTGCTCACTAAAAAATTTCCATTTATTACAAGATTGGCCAAATCCTGCTGAAATTAGCCCAGGCACATCCCTCAAGGTTGGTATTACTCAGATTTGAAGGTCAAGAGTCCTTACCTAAAATGGTGTGGCGGTGACAATTTTTCATTCACCATGTAACAGGAAGTAGAATTATCTAATGCTTACAAAACTAGTAAAGCCATAAAACCTTGCAGAAAAATACTCAGTAGTAAAATGAGGAGATTAATAGGATAATTGTTGATGGGCATGGCTTTTTGGCTCAGTGGCGCCCCCTACAATTTTTTGAAAATTCAGCCCCTGCAGCAGGTTTAACCTAGGATTTTGAAAATTCTTTAGCTTATACATCATTTAAAGATATACAACAAAGCCTCTTGGACCCATGCCGTAAAACAAACAGGAAGTCCGCCATTTTGATTTTTGTGGTCAAAATACAGCACATTGGAGACATCACAATTTTCAAAATTCCTCTCAGGGAATTCATCCAGACACCTCCATGTTAGGTACATTGAAAGAAGACATGTCATAGTTAAACATTTCATTGAAACATTTTCATCACTCTAAGGGGTGTGGCCATGGTGAATTTTTCTTCCCTATGAACAGAAAGTAGAATTATCTTGGGTTTAGAAAACTTGCAGAGTCTTGAAACCTGGCACAAAAATTCACAGTGAGAATCTGAGATGACTTTCCTTGGTGTTTTGGGGGGACATTGCTTACTGGTTCAGTAATGCCCCCTACAATATTTCAAAAAATCAGCCCCTGGAGTACATACTACCTAGGCCTTTGAAAATGCTTAAGCCTGTATGTCATCTCAGGACCTACAATTAAGCCTCTTGGATTTATTTTGTTAAACAATAGCAAATGTTTTTTTTGTTTTGTTTTGTTTTGTTTTGTTTTTGCATGTTGAAAGTTCTAAAAGTCCCTCTTCTCTTAATTGAACCAAAATGAAGGCTATGCTGCCATCTTGTGATGATACAAAATACTGCAATACTATTTTGGACAGGGTCCAAACAGCAAACAACACATTACAAAGTTTGTATATGTCTATCATCTATAAAAAAAGAAAACGACAACCTGAGAGGAGATATAAAATCATTGAAAAAAAAAAAAAAGAAAAGAAACAAACATGTACACATCTGTATCTCTATGCGTTTATGCACAGGTGTTCAGTGTTCATGCACAGGTGTTCAGTGGTTATGTACAGGTGTTCAGTGGTGATGCACAGGTGTTCAGTGGTTATGTACAGGTGTTCAGTGGTGATGCACAGGTGTTCAGTGGTTATGTACAGGTGTTCAGTGTTCATGCACAGGTGTTCAGTGGTGATGCACAGGTGTTCAGTGGTTATGTACAGGTGTTCAGTGGTGATGTACAGGTGTTCAGTGTTCATGCACAGGTGTTCAGTGTTCATGCACAGGTGTTCAGTGGTGATGCACAGGTGTTCAGTGGTTATGTACAGGTGTTCAGTGTTCATGCACAGGTGTTCAGTGGTGATGCACAGGTGTTCAGTGGTTATGTACAGGTGTTCAGTGTTCATGCACAGGTGCTCAGTGTTCATGCACAGGTGTTCAGTGTTCATGCACAGGTGTTCAGTGTTCATGCACAGGTGTTCAGTGCTCATGCACAGGTGCTCAGTGTTCATGCACAGGTGTTCAGTGCTCATGCACAGGTGTTCAGTGTTCATGCACAGGTGTTCAGTGTTCATGCACAGGTGTTCAGTGGTCATGCACAGGTGTTCAGTGTTCATGCAAAGGTGTTCAGTGTTCATGCACAGGTGTTCAGTGGTCATGCACAGGTGTTCAGTGTTCATGCACAGGTGTTCAGTGTTCATGCACAGGTGTTCAGTGTTCATGCACAGGTGTTAGTTGGTGATGCACAGGTGTTCAGTGTTCATGCACAGGTGTTAGGTGGTGATGCACAGGTGTTCAGTGTTCATGCACAGGTGTTCAGTGGTCATGCACAGGTGTTAGGTGGTGATGCACAGGTGTTCAGTGTTCATGCACAGGTGTTCAGTGGTGATGCACAGGTGTTCAGTGTTCATGCACAGGTGTTAGTTGGTGATGCACAGGTGTTCAGTGGTTATGCACAGGTGTTAGGTGGTGATGCACAGGTGTTCAGTGTTCATGCAAAGGTGTTCAGTGGTGATGCACAGGTGTTCAGTGGTCATGCACAGGTGTTCAGTGTTCATGCACAGGTGTTCAGTGGTGATGCACAGGTGTTAGGTGGTGATGCACAGGTGTTCAGTGTTCATGCACAGGTGTTAGGTGGTGATGCACAGGTGTTCAGTGTTCATGCACAGGTGTTCAGTGTTCATGCACAGGTGTTAGGTGGTGATGCACAGGTGTTCAGTGGTTATGCACAGGTGTTAGGTGGTGATACACAGGTGTTCAGTGGTTATGCACAGGTGTTATGTGGTGATGCACAGGTGTTCAGTGGTCATGCACAGGTGTTCAGTGGTTATGCACAGGTGTTCAGTGGTCATGCACAGGTGTTCAGTGTTCATGCACAGGTGTTCAGTGCTCATGCACAGGTGCTCAGTGTTCATGCACAGGTGTTCAGTGCTCATGCACAGGTGCTCAGTGTTCATGCAAAGGTGTTCAGTGTTCATGCACAGGTGTTCAGTGCTCATGCACAGGTGCTCAGTGTTCATGCACAGGTGTTCAGTGTTCATGCACAGGTGCTCAGTGTTCATGCACAGGTGCTCAGTGTTCATGCAAAGGTGTTCAGTGTTCATGCACAGGTGTTCAGTGCTCATGCACAGGTGTTCAGTGTTCATGCAAAGGTGTTCAGTGCTCATGCACAGGTGTTCAGTGGTCATGCACAGGTGTTCAGTGCTCATGCACAGGTGTTCAGTGTTCATGCACAGGTGTTAGTTGGTGATGCACAGGTGTTCAGTGGTCATGCACAGGTGTTCAGTGGTCATGCACAGGTGTTCAGTGCTCATGCACAGGTGTTCAGTGTTCATGCACAGGTGTTAGTTGGTGATGCACAGGTGTTCAGTGGTCATGCACAGGTGTTCAGTGTTCATGCACAGGTGTTAGTTGGTGATGCACAGGTGTTCAGTGCTCATGCACAGGTGTTAGGTGGTGATGCACAGGTGTTCAGTGGTCATGCACAGGTGTTCAGTGTTCATGCACAGGTGTTAGGTGGTGATGCTCAGGTGTTCAGTGGTGATGCACAGGTGTTCAGTGGTTATGCAAAGGTGTTCAGTGGTGATGCACAGGTGTTCAGTGGTTATGCACAGGTGTTCAGTGGTCATGCACAGGTGTTCAGTGCTGATGCACAGGTGTTCAGTGGTCATGCAAAGGTGTTCAGTGGTCATGCACAGGTGTTCAGTGCTCATACACAGGTGTTAGGTGGTGATGCTCAGGTGTTCCGTGTTCATGCAAAGGTGTTCAGTGCTCATGCACAGGTGTTCAGTGTTCATGCACAGGTGTTCAGTGTTCATGCACAGGTGTTCAGTGTTCATGCACAGGTGTTCAGTGGTCATGCACAGGTGTTCAGTGGTTATGCACAGGTGTTAGGTGGTGATGCACAGGTGTTCAGTGGTAATGCACAGGTGTTAGGTGGTGATGCACAGGTGTTCAGTGTTCATGCTCAGGTGTTCAGTGTTCATGCACAGGTGTTCAGTGCTCATGCACAGGTGTTCAGTGTTCATGCACAGGTATTAGGTGGTGATGCACAGGTGTTCAGTGTTCATGCACAGGTGTTCAGTGTTCATGCACAGGTGTTAGGTGGTGATGCACAGGTGTTCAGTGTTCATGCACAGGTGTTCAGTGTTCATGCACAGGTGTTCAGTGTTCATGCACAGGTGTTCAGTGGTTATGCACAGGTGTTAGGTGGTGATGCACAGGTGTTCAGTGTTCATGCACAGGTGTTCAGTGTTCATGCACAGGTGTTCAGTGCTCATGCACAGGTGCTCAGTGTTCATGCACAGGTGTTCAGTGTTCATGCACAGGTGTTCAGTGCTCATGCACAGGTGCTCAGTGTTCATGCACAGGTGTTCAGTGTTCATGCACAGGTGTTCAGTGTTCATGCACAGGTGTTCAGTGTTCATGTGGCATATAATTGACATGTCCGATAGTCATTCTAACAATTACAGCATGTTCACCAAAATGACTGCTAAAAAGCTTCTCAGTGTATGAAGTTGCTGCCTGTGTATGTCTCTTTCATGCCGACTCTATCAAACTGCACTTCCTGTCTATGGCGTGTTGTGTTATGGCGTGATGACTAGAGTGTGAGTTTAGGTGGGACTCCAGGTCCAGCATGATCTGGGGCAGCTTGGACTAGTGAACCCCAGAGAACCTTTGAGCGCCTCACCAGACCTCCATCTTTTCTCCTTTCATCACAACCACGACCACTAGAGGTTACTCTGCCCCTCCAATCAGGAACGTCAGTCCTGATGAATCTCTGAGACAGCAGGTCTGAATCAATCACTAATAATTAATAACCAATAATCAATAATCAATACTATAATGACGTCTGTCTCTTTAAATAACTACGCCATCTTGCTTTAACCTTCCCTCTCTGACCGTCACTTCCCCCACAGACCTGCTGCTGTCACTCTACTCCGTCTGGGCCCCACCCCCTGCTCTGACTCACCTGGTTGTCATGGCAACTTCCCCCACCATCACAATGAGTCCATCAGAGCATCTCAGAGAAACCTGAGCAGGCGTGGCGGCCAGTGGTCACCTGATCTGACCAGCTGCTGAATGTTTGATGGAGACTGTCAGAGATACACCTGCACAGGTAGAGACGAGAGCGCATACCTGGACAGGTAAAGAACAGACACGCAGAGGACAGGCAGAGACAGGTCTGCACACCTGGACAGGTAAAGACACGGTGGCACCTGGGAGAGACGGCCAGGACGAGGAGACGCTCAAACAGGTAACCAGCATTCTTTGACTCTTTTCCTGGAGGGATGTTCGTTTATTTCCTACCTGTGTGACATCATCAGATGGATGAGGTGTCTCACCTGTGGAAAACAAACAGCAGCAGGAGCTGATTAAAGTCACTCAGTCTGCTTAGACCTGGTTTTACATCCACAAGTCAACAATATAGAGCTGAAACATGAAGAGACAGAGCTGCTGTCCACGCTCCACACAGCTTTGGTTGTTAGTTAGTTAGTTAGTTAGTTAGTTAGTTTATTTGTTAGTTAGTTAGTAAGTTAGTTTGTTTATTAGTTAGTTAGTTAGTTAGTTAGTTTATTTGTTAGTTAGTTAGTAAGTTAGTTTGTTTATTAGTTAGTTAGTTAGTTAGTTAGTTTATTTGTTAGTTAGTTAGTAAGTTAGTTTGTTTATTAGTTAGTTAGTTAGTTAGTTAGTTAGTTAGTTAGTTAGTTAGTTAGTTAGTAAGTTAGTTAGTAAGTTAGTTTATTTGTTAGTTAGTTAGTAAGTTAGTTTGTTTATTAGTTAGTTAGTTAGTTAGTTAGTTAGTTAGTTAGTTTATTTGTTAGTTAGTAAGTAAGTTAGTTTGTTTATTTGTTAGTTAGTTTGTTTGTTTATTAGTGAGTTAGTTAGTTAGTTAGTTAGTTTATTTGTTAGTTAGTTAGTAAGTTAGTTTGTTTATTAGTTAGTTAGTTAGTTAGTTAGTTTATTTGTTAGTTAGTTAGTAAGTTAGTTTGTTTATTAGTTAGTTAGTTAGTTAGTTAGTTAGTAAGTTAGTTTATTTGTTAGTTAGTTAGTAAGTTAGTTTATTTGTTAGTTAGTTAGTTAGTTAGTTAGTTAGTTAGTTAGTTAGTAAGTTAGTTTATTTGTTAGTTAGTAAGTAAGTTAGTTTGTTTATTTGTTAGTTAGTTAGTTTGTTTATTAGTGAGTTAGTTAGTTAGTTAGTTTGTTTATTTGTTAGTTAGTTAGTAAGTTAGTTTGTTTATTAGTTAGTTAGTTAGTTAGTAAGTTAGTTTATTTGTTAGTTAGTAAGTAAGTTAGTTTGTTTATTTGTTAGTTAGTTAGTTTGTTTATTAGTGAGTTAGTTAGTTAGTTAGTTTGTTTATTTGTTTATTTGTTAGTTAGTTAGTAAGTTAGTTTATTTGTTAGTTAGTTAGTTAGTTAGTTAGTTAGTTAGTTAGTAAGTTAGTTTATTTGTTAGTTAGTAAGTAAGTTAGTTTGTTTATTTGTTAGTTAGTTAGTAAGTTAGTTTATTTGTTAGTTAGTTAGTTAGTTAGTTAGTTAGTTAGTTAGTTAGTTAAATTGGTTAGTTAGTTAGTTGTTAGTTAGTTAGTTTGTTTATTAGTGAGTTAGTTAGTTAGTTTGTTTATTAGTTAGTTAGTTAGTTAGTTAGTTTGTTTGTTTATTAGTTAATTAGTAAGTTAGTTAGTTAGTTAGTTAGTTAGTTAGTTAGTTAGTTTATTTGTTTGTTAGTTAGTAAGTTAGTTTGTTTATTAGTTAGTTAGTTTATTTGTTAGTTAGTTAGTAAGTTAGTTGGTTTATTTGTTTATTTGTTTATTTGTTAGTTAGTTAGTTAGTTAGTTAGTCAGTTTGTTTATTAGTTAGATAGTTAGTTAGTTAGTAAGTTAGTTTGTTTATTAGTTAGTGAGTTAGTTAGTTAGTTAGTTAGTTAGTTTGTTTATTAGTTAGTTAGTTAGTTAGTTAGTTAGTTTGTTTATTAGTTAATTAGTTAGTTAGTTAGTTAGTTAGTTAGTTAGTTAGTTTATTTGTTTGTTAGTTAGTAAGTTAGTTTGTTTATTAGTTAGTTAGTTTATTTGTTAGTTAGTTAGTAAGTTAGTTGGTTTATTTGTTTATTTGTTTATTTGTTAGTTAGTTAGTTAGTCAGTTTGTTTATTAGTTAGATAGTTAGTTAGTTAGTTAGTAAGTTAGTTTGTTTATTAGTTAGTTAGTTAGTTAGTTAGTTAGTTAGTTAGTTAGTTAGTTTGTTTATTAGTTAGTTAGTTAGTTAGTTAGTTAGTAAGTTAGTTTGTTTATTTGTTTATTTGTTTATTTGTTTATTTGTTTATTTGTTTGTTAGTTAGTTAGTTTGTTTATTTATTTGTTTATTTGTTAGTTAGTTAGTAAGTTAGTTTGTTTATTTGTTTATTTGTTAGTTAGTAAATTAATTTGTTAGTTAGTTAGTTAGTTTGTTAGTTTGTTTATTTAGTTAGTTAGTTAGTTAGTTTGTTATTTAGTTAGTTAGCTAGTTAGTCTGTTTATTTGTTTTTTTGTTAGTTAGTTAGTTAGTTAGTTAGTTAGTTAATTAGTTTTTTTTAGTTAGTTAGTTAGTTAGTTAGTTTATTTGTTTATTTGTTAGTTAGTTTGTTAGTTTATTTGTTAGTTAGTTAGTTTGTTAGTTTATTTGCTAGTTAGTTAGTTATTTAGTTAGTTAGTTAGCTAGTTTATTTGTTAGTTAGATAGCTAGTTAGTTAGCTAGTTAGTCTGTTTATTTGTTTTTTTGTTAGTTAGTAAGTTAGTTTTTTTTAGTTAGTTAGTTAGTTAGTTTGTTTATTTGTTTATTTGTTTGTTAGTTAATTTGTTAGTTTATTTGTTAGTTAGTCTGTTTATTTGTTTTTTGTTAGTTAGTTAGTTTTTTTAGTTAGTTAGTTAGTTAGTTTTTTGTTAGTTAGTTAGTTAGTTAGTTAGTTAATTTGTTAGTCTGTTTATTTGTTTATTTGTTAGTTAGTTAGTTAGTTTGTTTATTAGTTAGTTAGTTAGTTAGTTAGTTTATGTGTTTATTTGTTAGTTAGTTAGTTAGTTAGTTTTTTATTTGTTTATTAGTTAGTTAGTTAGTAAGTTAGTAAGTTAGTTAGTCATTTAGTTAGTTAGTTAGTTAGTTAGTTAGTTAGTTAGTTTTTTTATTTGTTTATTAGTTAGTTAGTTAGTTAGTTAGTTTGTTTGTTTATTTGTTAGTTAGTTAGTTAGTTAGTTAGTTAGTTAGTTAGTTAGTTAGTTTATTTGTTTATTTGTTAGTTAGTTAGTTAGTTAGTTAGTTAGTTAGTTTGTTAGTTAGTTAGTTAGTTAATTTGTTAGTCTGTTTATTTGTTTATTTGTTAGTTAGTTAGTTAGTTAGTTTGTTTATTAGTTAGTTAGTTAGTTAGTTAGTTTATGTGTTTATTTGTTAGTTAGTTAGTTAGTTTTTTTATTTGTTTATTAGTTAGTTAGTTAGTAAGTTAGTTAGTTATTTAGTTAGTTAGTTAGTTAGTTAGTTAGTTAGTTTTTTTATTTGTTTATTAGTTAGTTAGTTAGTTAGTTAGTTAGTTTATTTGTTTATTTGTTAGTAAGTTATTTAGTTAGTTAGTTAGTTTGTTAGTTAGTTAGTGTATTTGTTTATTTGTTAGTTAGTTATTTAGTTAGTTAGTTAGTTAGTTAGTTAGTTAGTTTATTTGTTTATTTGTTAGTTAGTTAGTTAGTTAGTTAGTTTAGTTGTTAGTCAGTTAGTTAGTTTATTTGTTCATTTGTTAGTTAGTTAGTTAGTTAGTTAGTTAGTTTGTTTGTTTATTTGTTAGTTAGTTTGTTAGTTTATTTGTTAGTTAGTTAGTTAGTTTGTTTGTTTATTTGTTAGTTAGTTAGTTAGTTAGTTAGTTAGTTAGTTTATTTGTTAGTTAGTTAGTTAGTTAGTTCGTTTGTTTATTTGTCTGTTAGTTAGTTTATTTGTTAGTTAGTTAGTTAGTTAGTTAGTTTATTTGTTAGTTAGTTAGTTAATTAGTTTGTTTATTTGTTAGTTAGTTAGTTAGTTAGTTAGTTTATTTGTTAGTTAGTTAGTTAGTTAGTTAGTTAGTTAGTTAGTTAGTTAGTTAGTTAGTTTATTTGTTAGTTAGTTAGTTAGTTAGTTAGTTTATTTGTTAGTTAGTTAGTTAGTTTGTTTGTTTATTTGTTAGTTAGTTAGTTAGTTAGTTGGTTTATTTGTTAGTTAGTTAGTTAGTTAGTTTGCTAGTTTATTAGTTAGTTAGTTTATTTGTTAGTTAGTTAGTTAGTTAGTTAGTTAGTTAGTTTATTTGTTAGTTAGTTAGTTAGTTTGTTTGTTTATTTGTTAGTTAGTTAGTTAGTTAGTTAGTTAGTTAGTTAGTTAGTTTGTTTGCTAGTTTATTAGTTAGTTTGTTTATTTGTTAGTTAGTTAGTTTGTTTATTAGTGAGTTAGTTAGTTAGTTAGTTTGTTTATTTGTTTATTTGTTAGTTAGTTAGTAAGTTAGTTTATTTGTTAGTTAGTTAGTTAGTTAGTTTATTTGTTAGTTAGTTAGTTAGTTTGTTTGTTTATTTGTTAGTTAGTTAGTTAGTTAGTTAGTTAGTTAGTTTATTTGTTAGTTAGTTAGTTAGTTTGTTTGTTTATTTGTTAGTTAGTTAGTTAGTTAGTTAGTTAGTTTATTTGTTAGTTAGTTAGTTAGTTTGTTTGTTTATTTGTTAGTTAGTTAGTTAGTTAGTTTATTTGTTAGTTAGTTAGTTAGTTTGTTTGTTTTTTTGTTTTTTTGTTAGTTAGTTAGTTAGTTAGTTAGTTAGTTAGTTTGCTAGTTTATTAGTTAGTTAGTTAGTTTTTTGTTAGTTAGTTAGTTAGTTTATTTGTTAGTTAGTTAGTTAGTTTGTTTTTTTGTTTTTTTGTTAGTTAGTTAGTTAGTTAGTTAGTTAGTTTGCTAGTTTATTAGTTAGTTAGTTAGTTTTTTGTTAGTTAGTTAGTTAGTTAATTAGTTGGTCAGTTAGTTAGTTTACTTGTTAATTAGTTAGTTAGTTTATTAGTGCAGTTAGTTAGATTATTTGTTAATCAGTTAGTGAGTTTGTCAGTTAGTTAAGTTATTATTTAATTAGTTAGTTAGTTAGTTAGTGGTCATCAGAGTGACTCTGTGACTGTTGAGTGGTCGTCAGAATGACTCTGTGACAGTTGAGCGGTTGTCAGAGTGACTCCGTGACTGTTAAGTCACCATCAGAGTGACTCTGCTACTGTTGAATTGTTGTCAGAGTGACTCTGTGACTGTTGAGTGGTTGTCAGAGTGACTCTGTGACTGTTGAGTGGTTGTCAGAGTGACTCTGTGACTGTTGGGTGGTTGTCAGAGTGACTCTGTGACTGTTGAGTGGTTGTCAGAGTGACTCTGTGACTGTTGAGTGGTTGTCAGAGTGACTCTGTGACTGTTGAGTGGTCGTCAGAATGACTCTGTGACAGTTGAGTGGTCAGGATGACCTCTGTGTCTGAGTGAGTTCATCAGCTGGGCTAGATTTAAACTTCTGGGGCTCATGCAGGGCCACTCTCAGCAGTTACAATTCTTGATGACTGTATATCTGCCTCCCTTACCATGAGGCCCCCAGGAGAGAGGGGTCCCAGGAGAGAGGGGCCCAGCTGATTCCCTACCTCTGCTGCGTGTTTAAGCTACCTCTGTGCGTACCTGTACAGGTGATGGTGTGAGGATGTCTGACAGCAGGCAGCGAACGTTGTCCACCTCTGGGGAGTCTCTGTATCAGATCCTGGCTCTTCAGAAAGGTTGCAGCCATGATGATATCAAGAAGTCCTACAGGTGAGAGACATAGCTCCGCCCACCCACCTAGGCCATGGTGATCAGCTGACACCTGGAGTATTATGACGATCAGGGTTGGTACAGTGGCTGAGTTTTAGTGTTCAGTCTGAAAATTTAACTTTAATGTAGAAAGAGTTTGATTATGAATAAAGATGCTGACACCGTGGACACTCAAGGATGGGCAATTTATCGATTTAAAAACAGAAGAACAGGCAGGTAAGCATTTGGGATGTGGGTGGAACTGTGAGGACTGAGGTTTCCTTGAAGTTGCATAAATGTGTTGTCAACACTTGAAAAAAGTCTGGAAATGGAAAAGAAAAAAATATATATATTAAGTTGCACAAATACGTTGGCAACTTTTGGATTGGCAAGGAGCAGAGAATTCCCTGAACTGAACAAATATGTTGGCAATATTTGAAGAATAAAACAAATCAGCAGGAACCAGGGGTATTCCTAAATTGGACAAATGTATTGGCAAAATTTAGAAAAGTGGGCAGAAATGGCAAGGATGAAGTGGGGGTTTAAGTTGCAAAAATGTATTGGCAACTTTTGTTAAAATAGTTGGAACAGGCAAAGAGTGGGGTTCATCTAAAATTGCGCAAATATGTTGGCAACCTTTGTCAGAATAGTTGGAAAAGCAAAGAGTGGGGTTTATCTAAAATTGCACAAATATGTTGGCAACTTTTGTCAAAATAGTTGGAACAGGCAAAGAGTGGGGTTTATCTAAAATTGCACATATATTTTGGCAACTTTTGTCAAAATAGTTTAAACAGGCAAAGAGTGGGGTTTATCTAAAATTGCACAAATATGTTGGCAACTTTTGTCAAAGTAGATGGAACAGGCAAAGAGTGGGGTTTATCTAAAATTGCACAAATATTTTGGCAACTTTTGTCAAAATAGTTTAAACAACCAAAGAGTGGGGTTTATCTAAAAGTGCACAAATATGTTGGCAACTTTTGTCAAAGTAGATGGAACAGGCAAAGAGTGGGGTTTATCTAAAATTGCACAAATATTTTGGCAACTTTTGTCAAAGTAGATTGAACAGGCAAAGAGTGGGGTTTATCTAAAAGTGCACAAATATGTTGGCAACTTTTGTCAAAGTAGATGGAACAGGCAAAGAGTGGGGTTTATCTAAAATTGCACAAATATGTTGGCAACTTTTGTCAAAGTAGATGGAACAGGCAAAGAGTGGGGTTTATCTAAAAGTGCACAAATATGTTGGCAACTTTTGTCAAAGTAGATGGAACAGGCAAAGAGTGGGGTTTATCTAAAATTGCACAAATATGTTGGCAACTTTTGTCAAAGAAGATGGAACAGGCAAAGAGTGGGGTTTATCTAAAATTGCACAAATATGTTGGCAACTTTTGTCAAAGTAGATGGAACAGGCAAAGAGTGGGGTTTATCTAAAATTGCACAAATATGTTGGCAACTTTTGTCAAAGTAGATGGAACAGGCAAAGAGTGGGGTGTATCTAAAATTGCCCAAATATGTTGGCAACTTTTGTCAAAGTAGATGGAACAGGCAAAGAGTGGGGTTTATCTAAAATTGCACAAATATTTTGGCAACTTTTGTCAAAGTAGATGGAACAGGCAAAGAGTGGGGTTTATCTAAAATTGCACAAATATGTTGGCAACTTTTGTCAAAGTAGATGGAACAGGCAAAGAGAGGGGTTTATCTAAAATTGCACAAATATGTTGGCAACTTTTGTCAAAGTAGATGGAACAGGCAAAGAGTGGGGTTTATCTAAAATTGCACAAATATGTTGGCAACTTTTGTCAAAGTAGATGGAACAGGCAAAGAGAGGGGTTTATCTAAAATTGCACATGTTGGCAACTTTTGGAAAAAACTTGAAGGGGGCTAAAGTGCCACTGAGTCACACTGATTTAACCACAACCTAGGAAAAATAGGAGATATGGTCAAGGAATGAGGGTTTATCTTAGTTGCATGAATGTGTTAGCAACTTTTGTAGAAGTATGTGGAAGAGGCGGGGACTGAGGGTTTTCTTAGATTGCTCTGATATGTTGACTGCTGAGACAGCAGGAGCTGTCACAGAGGGAGGAGTTAGAGAGAGGATCGTCTGACCCTCCCTCTTTGCCAGCTCCACCCACTCCTCCAAACATTGAAAACACGTTTGTGCAATTGAAATGTTGTGTTTTTTGCGCAGATTAGGGTTAGAGTTTAGTAGGAGTTTGTTTGAGGTGTTGGACTCCTATGTTCAGGTGTGATTCTGATTTTACCGGGATCCTCTTGGCGTTTATCATCTGGTGCTGTGATGATTGCAGGGATTTCATTGTTTTTTGTTGCTCAGTGAACAAAATTCAGATAAATAAATCAATGAAAATCTCCAGGTATGATGTTAGTCCTTTGTTCTGACCCTACCTCTTATATAAAAATACTGAACTGTCCCTTTAACACGCAGTCTCTCCATAAACGTTGAGATCCAGTGTTAAGTGCTGGTGTGTTTGTGAACATTATTTGTTTGTGTGTATATAACCATAAACAGGAAGTTGGCGTTGCGGTACCACCCTGATAAGAACCCGGATGACCCGGAGGCGGCGGAGAAGTTTAAGGAGCTGAATGCGGCCCACGCCGTCCTGTCCGATCTGACCAAGAGAAACATCTACGACTCGTACGGCTCTCTGGGACTCTACGTAGCTCAGCAGTTTGGAGAGGACAACGTCAACACCTACTTCATGCTGTCCACCTGGTGGGCTAAGGTGGGCTCACCCAGACCCTCTTAAAGGCTCATTAGAATTAGAGGAGCTCGCTCAGTATCTTGTGTGAAAGTCTTGTCTTGTTCCTTGCTCTTTTGGTGGAATCTTGAACTGTAACTACATTTTGTTTTGGGCTCTTTCTCTTTGGTTTCCTGTAAGGATCGTTGTCTATATCTTTTTTCTGTCTCAGGATCTTGTCTAAGCATCTTGTTTTTGTCTCTGGGTCAAGATCTTTGTCTTGTTTTTATCTCAGGATTGGGTTTTTGTCTTAGTATCTTACTGCTGCCTTAGGATCTTGTCTAAGTATCTTACTTTTTGTCTCATGATCTTGTTTTTTTCTAAGCATCTTGATCTGTGCCATGTTTCTGTCCAAGTACCTTGTTGCTGTTACAGGATCTTGTTCTGTATCTTTTTTGAACAGAACTGCTCTTGCCTCGGGATCTTGTCAAAGCATCTTGTTTTTGTCTCATGATCTTGTTGCATCAGGATCTTGTCTAGGTATCTTGTGTGGTCTCAGTATCTTGTACTGTCTTGTTGCTGCTTGAGGATATTGTCAAAGTATCTTGCTTTACTGTCTCATGATCTTGTTCTGTATCTTGTTGTATGGTCTGTTTGTGGTGTGAGGGATCTTGACCTGCTGTAACTGCTTATGCTCTTTCTGCTGTTGTAGCGGCTGATCTTGTTTTTGTCTCATGATCTTGTACTATATCTTGTTCTAATTGCAGGGTCTGTTTGTGGTGTGTGGGATCTTGACCGTCTGTTACTGCTTTTGCTCTGTCTGCTGTTGTAGTGACTGATCTTGTTTTTGTCTCATGATCTTGTTCTGTATCTTGTTGCGGGGTCTGTTTGTGGTGTGTGGGATCTTGACCACCTGTTACTGCTTTTGCTCTGTCTGCTGTTGTAGTGACTGATCTTGTTTTTGTCTCATGATCTTGTTCTGTATCTTGTTGCAGGGTCTGTTTGTGGTGTGTGGGATCTTGACTGGCTGTTACTGCTGCTGCTGTCTCTGCTGCTGTTGTAACTGTTGCTGTGGGAAACTGAAGCCGCCGCCCACAGGTGAGGGGGCAGAACCAGAGTACGTCTCACCTGATGACCTGGAGGAGGAGCTACGCAATGAGCCCGATAACGGTGAGGCAACAGGAAGCTCTGGGCTTTTATTTTGAAGACAGGAAGCTCTGGGCTTTTATTTTGAAGACAGGAAGCTCTGGGCTTTAATTTTGAGGACAGGAAGCTCTGGGCTTTAATTTTGAAGACAGGAAGCTCTGGGCTTTAATTTTGAGGACAGGAAGCTCTGGGCTTTAATTTTGAAGACAGGAAGCTCTGGGCTTTTATTTTGAGGACAGGAAGCTCTGGGCTTTAATTTTGAGGACAGGAAGCTCTGGGCTTTAATTTTGAAGACAGGAAGCTCTGGGCTTTAATTTTGAAGACAGGAAGCTCTGGGCTTTAATTTTGAAGACAGGAAGCTCTGGGCTTTTATTTTGAGGACAGGAAGCTCTGGGCTTTAATTTTGAAGACAGGAAGCTCTGGGCTTTTATTTTGAAGACAGGAAGCTCTGGGCTTTTATTTTGAGGACAGGAAGCTCTGGGCTTTTATTTTGAGGACAGGAAGCTCTGGGCTTTTATTTTGAAGACAGGAAGGTCTGGGCTTTAATTTTGAAGACAGGAAGCTCTGGGCTTTTATTTTGAAGACAGGAAGCTCTGGGCTTTTATTTTGAGGACAGGAAGCTCTGGGCTTTTATTTTGAGGACAGGAAGCTCTGGGCTTTTATTTTGAGGACAGGAAGCTCTGGGCTTTAATTTTGAGGACAGGAAGCTCTGGGCTTTTATTTTGAGGACAGGAAGCTCTGCGACTATTTGAACGACAGGACTGTTTGTGTGTTTCTGTTTGTTTGTTTCTCTGTGTTTTTTATCTGTTTGTTTGTTTCTGTTTGTTTGTTTCTGTTTGTTTCTGATTGTTTGTTTCTGATTGTTTCTGTTTGTTTCTGATTGTTTCTGTTTGTTTGTTTCTGATTGTTTGTTTCTGTTTGTTTCTGTTTGTTTGTTTCTGTTTGTTTCTGTTTGTTTCTGTTTGTTCGTTTCTGATTGTTTGTTTCTGTTTGTTTGTTTCTGATTGTTTGTTTCTGTTTGTTTGTTTCTGATTGTTTGTTTCTGATTGTTTGTTTCTGTTTGTTTGTTTCTGTTTGTTTCTGTTTGTTTGTTTCTGTTTGTTTGTTTCTGTTTGTTTTTGTTTGTTTGTTTCTGTTTGTTTGTTTCTGATTGTTTGTTTCTGTTTGTTTGTTTCTGTTTGTTTCTGTTTGTTTGTTTCTGTTTGTTTGTTTCTGTTTGTTTGTTTCTGTTTGTTTCTGTTTGTTTGTTTCTGTTTGTTTGTTTCTGTTTGTTTCTGTTTGTTTGTTTCTGTTTGTTTGTTTCTGTTTGTTTTTGTTTGTTTGTTTCTGTTTGTTTGTTTCTGATTGTTTGTTTCTGTTTGTTTGTTTCTGTTTGTTTCTGTTTGTTTGTTTCTGTTTGTTTGTTTCTGTTTGTTTCTGTTTGTTTGTTTCTGATTGTTTGTTTCTGTTTGTTTGTTTCTGATTGTTTGTTTCTGTTTGTTTGTTTCTGATTGTTTGTTTCTGTTTGTTTGTTTCTGTTTGTTTTTGTTTGTTTGTTTCTGTTTGTTTCTGTTTGTTTCTGTTTGTTTGTTTCTGTTTGTTTGTTTCCGTGCAGACATGGAAGCCCCAGTCCTTCAGCAGCCGACCAACGCCAGTGAGAAAACTCAGCTGATCACTGATGGACATCGGAGATACGGAGACACCTACACCTGAAGACAACAGGAAGTAACAGAACACCTGGTGACTCCCCCTGCTGGTAGATGAGCAATGTAGAAAATATGACCAGATAAAGCTTTAACAACACTGTAAAAAATATGAACATTAACATTAAAAATATCACCATAAGTAGATGAACAACACTGTAAAAAATAGCACCATAAGTAGATAAACAACACTGTAAAAAATACCACCATAAGTAGATGAACAACACTGTAAAAATTACTACCATAAAGTAGATGAACAACACTGTAAAAAATACCACTATAAGTAGATGAACAACACTGTAAAAAATACTACTATAAAGTAGATGAACAACACTGTAAAAAATACTACTATAAAGTAGATGAACAACACTGCAAAAATACCACCATAAGTAGATGAACAACACTGTAAAAATTACTACCATAAAGTAGATGAACAACACTGTAAAAAATACCACTATAAGTAGATGAACAACACTGTAAAAAATACTACTATAAAGTAGATGAACAACACTGTAAAAAATACTACTATAAAGTAGATGAACAACACTGCAAAAAATACCACCATAAGTAGATGAACAACACTGTAAAAATTACTACCATAAAGTAGATGAACAACACTGTAAAAAATACCACTATAAGTAGATGAACAACACTGTAAAAAATACTACTATAAAGTAGATGAACAACACTGTAAAAAATACTACTATAAAGTAGATGAACAACACTGCAAAAATACCACCATAAGTAGATGAACAACACTGTAAAAATTACTACCATGAAGTAGATGAACAACAATTTAAAAAATACCACTATAAGTAGATGAACAACACTGTAAAAAATACTACCATGAAGTAGATGAAAAAAACTTTAAAAAATACCACTATAAGTAGATGAACAACACTTTAAAAAATACCACTATAAGTAGATGAACAACACTGTAAAAATTACTACCATAAAGTAGATGAACAACACTTTAAAAAATACCACTATAAGTAGATGAACAACACTGTAAAAAATACCACCATAAGTAGATGAACAACACTGTAAAACATATGACCATAAAGTAGAAACAACAAGCAGAGTTAAGACAGGATGGTTGTAAGATTAAAGTTTATCTGTTGAATTATGTGCCGTAATTATAATAAATACCTATTTTCATTTTTTTCAGGTTTTCAGTAGTTACCTAATATAACATGTTCTATATCATATACATGATAAATTCCCCTGTTTTGTCTCAACTGGTCAGTGTAAAATAAGTCCATCACAGCATTAATAGAGAGTCATTCTGTTGTCATGTTTGTCGTTGTAAATTAAGTTTGGGTGTTGAAGTTGAAAATGAGGATTTAAAAAACTGCGGGATGTTTATTTTGATGTTTGGTAAATAAAATCTGTTCTGGCACACCTGTGACCATGTATTATCCTATTATTATTATTATTATTATTATTATTATTATCTTATTGTTATTATTATTATTATTATTAATATTATTATTATCTTATTGTTATTATTATTATTATTATTATCTTATTGTTTTTATTATTATTATTATTATTATCTTATTGTTATTATTATTATTATTATTATTATTATTATTATTATCTTATTGTTATTATTATTATTATTATTATTATTATTATCTTATTGTTTTTTTTTATTATTATTATTATTATTATTATTATTATTATTATTATCTTATTGTTATTATTATTATTATTATTATTATCTTATTGTTATTATTATTATTATTATTATTATTATTATTATTATTATTATCTTATTGTTATTGTTATTATTATTATTATTATTATCTTATTATTATTATTATTATTATTATTATTATTATTATTATCTTATTGTTATTATTATTATTATTATTATTATTATTATCTTATTATTATTATTATTATTATTATTATTATCTTATTGTTATTATTATTATTATTATTATTATTATCTTATTGTTATTATAATTATTATTATTATTATTATTATTATTATTATTATTATTATCTTATTGTTATTGTTATTATTATTATTATTATTATCTTATTATTATTATTATTATTATTATTATTATCTTATTGTTATTATTATTATTATTATTATTATTATTATTATTATTATCTTATTGTTATTATTATTATTATTATTATTATTATTATCTTATTGTTATTATTATTATTATTATTATTATTATTATTTCCATTATCATTATTTGTAATATTTTTTGTTTCAGTATTACACTAGATTAACTCCCCCTCTTTGGAGGCGTGTCACATGGCTGCCATATTGGTGAGGGTTGGCCTCATAATGAATGTAGCAGGTTGGTGCTTCCTCTTTGGTCTCTTCAGTCTCAAACACGTCCAAACACTTTGGAGGCGTGGTCTCAGCCCACTTCCTGTCAACCTCTGGAGCAGTTCGTTTGAAGGAAGGAAAATAACCTGAAACCACAGTCACAGGTTTTTATTCACACAGGTTTACATTCAGAGGGGTCTTAATCTTTTGTGTTAACCCCCCATCTGGTCCCAGGACTTCAACATGGACTGGTTCAGTTAGCGGTTTAGTTCCCAGAGTTTGATCCAGCTGGTCCTCCTCATCCTCAGAACCTCCACCTTTACAGAGCTGCTCTCTGTGATTATTTGACGTCTGACTTTGAGACGTTAACATGAATTCATTTTTTATTCCCTCTGTCTTCATGTTTTATTCTCACGGCTCCACACTTCACTAAAATCTCCAGCAGGAGGCGCTGCAGTCTCTGTATGAGTACCATATTCAGCGTACTGTCCCTTTAATAGTCTCAGTCCTACTGACCTTCTCTCCTCCCCTGTCCCATCCTGCCTCCTCCTGACCTTTGACATATAAGGGCATGTCGGCACGGCAACGGCTGACGTCTGAGACATCTGTCTGTCTAAAAACAGACCCAGAGACCCCCACTGCACATGCTCAGAAACCCTCAGTCTCTGCTGGACTTTACTGTGGAACTCCTTCACCTCCTTTCTGCTGGTTTTTTTTGGTTTACTCCTCCTGGGGTCTACTCCTCCTGTGGTTTACTCCTCCTGGGGTCTACTCCTCCTGGGGTCTACTCCTCCTGGGGTCTACTCCTCCTGGGGTCTACTCCTCCTGTGGTTTACTCCTCCTGGGGTCTACTCCTCCTGTGGTTTACTCCTCCTGGGGTCTACTCCTCCTGTGGTTTACTCCTCCTGGGGTCTACTCCTCCTGGGGTCTACTCCTCCTGGGGTCTACTCCTCCTGTGGTTTACTCCTCCTGGGGTCTACTCCTCCTGGGGTCTACTCCTCCTGGGGTCTACTCCTCCTGGGGTCTACTCCTCCTGTGGTTTACTCCTCCTGGGGTCTACTCCTCCTGTGGTCTACTCCTCCTGGGGTCTACTCCTCCTGGGGTCTACTCCTCCTGGGGTCTACTCCTCCTGTGGTTTACTCCTCCTGGGGTCTACTCCTCCTGTGGTTTACTCCTCCTGTGGTTTACTCCTCCTGGGGTCTACTCCTCCTGGGGTCTACTCCTCCTGTGGTTTACTCCTCCTGGGGTCTACTCCTCCTGTGGTTTACTCCTCCTGGGGTCTACTCCTCCTGGGGTCTACTCCTCCTGGGGTCTACTCCTCCTGTGGTTTACTCCTCCTGTGGTTTACTCCTCCTGGGGTTTACTCCTCCTGGGGTCTACTCCTCCTGTGGTTTACTCCTCCTGTGGTTTACTCCTCCTGGGGTCTACTCCTCCTGGGGTCTACTCCTCCTGTGGTTTACTCCTCCTGGGGTCTACTCCTCCTGTGGTTTACTCCTCCTGGGGTCTACTCCTCCTGGGGTCTACTCCTCCTGGGGTCTACTCCTCCTGTGGTTTACTCCTCCTGTGGTTTACTCCTCCTGGGGTCTACTCCTCCTGGGGTCTACTCCTCCTGGGGTCTACTCCTCCTGTGGTTTACTCCTCCTGTGGTTTACTCCTCCTGTGGTCTACTCCTCCTGTGGTCTACTCCTCCTGGGGTCTACTCCTCCTGGGGTCTACTCCTCCTGTAGTTTACTCCTCCTGGGGTCTACTCCTCCTGGGGTCTACTCCTCCTGGGGTCTACTCCTCCTGGGGTCTACTCCTCCTGGGGTTTACTCCTCCTGTGGTCTACTCCTCCTGGGGTCTACTCCTCCTGGGGTCTACTCCTCCTGTGGTCTACTCCTCCTGGGGTCTACTCCTCCTGTGGTCTACTCCTCCTGGGGTCTACTCCTCCTGTGGTCTACTCCTCCTGGGGTCTACTCCTCCTGGGGTCTACTCCTCCTCTAGTTTACTCCTCCTGGGGTCTACTCCTCCTGTGGTCTACTCCTCCTGGGGTCTACTCCTCCTGGGGTCTACTCCTCCTGGGGTCTACTCCTCCTGTGGTCTACTCCTCCTGGGGTCTACTCCTCCTGTGGTCTACTCCTCCTGTAGTTTACTCCTCCTGGGGTCTACTCCTCCTGGGGTCTACTCCTCCTGTGGTCTACTCCTCCTGGGGTCTACTCCTCCTGTGGTCTACTCCTCCTGTGGTCTACTCCTCCTGGGGTCTACTCCTCCTGGGGTCTACTCCTCCTGGGGTCTACTCCTCCTGTGGTCTACTCCTCCTGGGGTCTACTCCTCCTGGGGTCTACTCCTCCTGTGGTCTACTCCTCCTGTAGTTTACTCCTCCTGGGGTCTACTCCTCCTGGGGTCTACTCCTCCTGTGGTCTACTCCTCCTGGGGTCTACTCCTCCTGTGGTCTACTCCTCCTGTGGTCTACTCCTCCTGGGGTCTACTCCTCCTGGGGTCTACTCCTCCTGGGGTCTACTCCTCCTGGGGTCTACTCCTCCTGGGGTCTACTCCTCCTGTGGTCTACTCCTCCTGGGGTCTACTCCTCCTGGGGTCTACTCCTCCTGGGGTCTACTCCTCCTGGGGTCTACTCCTCCTGTGGTCTACTCCTCCTGTGGTCTACTCCTCCTGGGGTCTACTCCTCCTGGGGTCTACTCTCCTCCTGGGAGTCCATGATGGACAGCCTGGAGAAGCAGCTCATCTGTCCCATCTGTCTGGAGATGTTCACCAAGCCTGTGGTCATCCTGCCCTGCCAACACAACCTGTGCCGCAAGTGTGCCAATGATATCTTCCAGGTGAGGACACGCCCACACCTGTCTCCAGGTGCGGACGGTTTGGGCAGAGATGACTGAGCTGTAACAGCTGACTGAATCAGAGCTCTGGTTTCAAACATGCTAGAACCTTCTAGAGAGAGATAACATCAGGATCACTCATCATGAAAATATTCATCTGGATTAAATGACAATATTCTGATTATAGACGTAGTTATTATGTTTTATATTTCATTATTTCTAGATTATTATCGACTATATTCTAACATCATTTTGATGTAATGATCTGATTTTAAAGCGAGTGATTTCTACTTGGTGGTTTAATTTTGTGGACTCCTGCCTTCAGTCATTACTCATGCAGGACTGACCATGACTACTTCCCTCTGGGTTGATTTTCGAAATAAAAGACATGTTTGTTTTGGTCAAAGAAGTGTTCCAGTCTCTGTTACTGTCATAATCCACCTGTTCCTGTTTGATACCCCGCCCCCCTGCAGGCGTCCAATCCTTACCTGTCGACGAGGAGTGGCTCCACAGTAACGTCAGGAGGTCGTTTCCGCTGCCCGTCGTGTCGCCATGAGGTGGTTCTGGATCGTCATGGCGTTTACGGGCTGCAGAGGAACCTGCTGGTGGAGAACATCATTGACATGTACAAGCAGGGCAGCAGCAGGTAAGACCTGAACCTGGACACACCTGAACACACCTGAACACACGAACACACCTGAACACACCTGAACACACCTGGACACACCTGGACACACCTGAACACACCTGAACACACGAACACACCTGAACACACCTGAACACACCTGGACACACCTGGACACACCTGGACACACCTGAACACACCTGGACACACCTGGACACACCTGAACACACCTGGACACACCTGGACACACCTGAACACACCTGAACACACGAACACACCTGAACACACCTGAACACACCTGAACACACGAACACACCTGAACACACCTGGACACACCTGGACACACCTGAACACACCTGAACACACGAACACACCTGAACACACCTGAACACACCTGGACACACCTGGACACACCTGGACACACCTGAACACACCTGAACACACCTGGACACACCTGGACACACCTAAACACACCTGAACACACCTGGACACACCTGAACACACCTGGACACACCTGGACACACCTGAACACACCTGGACACACCTGGACACACCTGAACACACCTGGACACACCTGTCACTCTTAAATGTCCAACAGTAAATGACTAGTGTCTTAAAAGGCCAACAGTCCATAATAATCCAAACATGGTCAAATCACAGCAGTCGTAGTCACATGACCTTAATGACATTCCAGAGTCAGATGTGAGACAGGAAGTGAAGAATGCTGTATTTGTGTGTGTGTGTGTGTGTGGGTGTGGGTGTGTGTGGGTGTGGGTGTGTGTGGGTTGTTTTGTTTGTATGTTTGTTTACTTGTTTGTGTATTTGTTTGTTTGTTTGTATGTCTGTTGTGTTTTCATCCCACGGCTGTGTTGAAGGGCAGAGCTGGCCTCTGGTTCTGACTCTCAGAGATGTTTTTGAAGGATTTGTTTGTTTTTGTATTTGTTACCCACGCCGATGAAATCGGCAGGTGGTCATGTAACCGTGTCTTTCTATCTTTCTTTCTTTGTTTGGGTTAGGGTCTGTTTGTATGTGTACAAGATAACTGGAGAAAGGAAGGTTGGATCTTTACCAAACTCTCAGGGAATACTGGGATAGTGACAGGGAAGAATCGATTAGATTTTGGTGATGATGCGTGCACCCCTTCGTTTTTTGTCGGACTTAGAATTTTGAACACCATAGTAATCAATGGGAGCTTGAGTTCCTTGGTGGCGCTGCTTAGGCGTGAGTCTGCCGCCTAAGACGGCCGTTCTGGTTTATTCATTTGTTTGTTTGGTTGTTGATTCATTTGCTTATGTTGTTGTTTGTTATGTTCTCATTGTTGGTCAGAGCTGGCCTCTGGTTCTGACTCTCAGACATGTTTTTGACCTCATTCTGATGAAACTTTAACCTCCATATTTCTGCTGAGTCATTGAATCTGGATTTGACCAGGACCAGCTGAGTGGTGTCAACATGTTTACAGCATCAGGGACTAAAACAGGACCAGGTTCTCTCTGGGTCTCAGAGTCCTCATCATTCCTGAATCCTGCAGGATGGAGAAGAGACAACAGATGTCTCCTTACGACACAATCAAAACTGCAACGCCATCTGGTGGAGTTCGTAACCCTAACCCACAGCCAGTCTCTGGGGTTGTCCCTCCCCTTTCCCCACCCAATGGCATCCTCAGGTGGATCCGAATAATCCTAACCCAACTAACCCTACCTGATTAGCCCTAACCCCCCTAACCCTACCTGACTAACTCTACCTGACTAACCCTACTAACCCTACCTGACTAACTCTACCTGACTAACTCTACCTGACTAACCCTACTAACCCTACCTGACTAACTCTACCTGACTAACTCTACCTGACTAACCCTACTAACCCTACCTAACTAACTCTACCTGACTAACTCTACCTGACTAACCCTACCTAACTAACTCTACCTGACTAACTCTACCTGACTAACTCTACCTGACTAACCCTACCTAACTAACTCTACCTGACTAACTCTACCTGACTAACCCTACTAACCCTACCTAACTAACTCTACCTAATTAACTCTACCTGACTAACCCTACCTAATTAACTCTACCTGACTAACTCTACCTGACTAACCCTACTAACCCTACCTAACTAACTCTACCTAATTAACTCTACCTGACTAACCCTACCTAATTAACTCTACCTGACTAACCCTACCTGACTAACCCTACTAACCCTACCTGACTAACTCTACCTGACTAACTCTACCTGACTAACCCTACTAACCCTACCTAACTAACTCTACCTGACTAACTCTACCTGACTAACCCTACCTAATTAACTCTACCTGACTAACCCTACCTAATTAACTCTACCGGACTAACCCTACCTAACTAACTCTACCTAATTAACTCTACCTGACTAACCCTACCTGACTAACCCTACTAACCCTACCTGACTAACTCTGCCTGACTAACTCTTCCTAACTAACTCTACCTAACTAACCCTACTAACCCTACCTGAGTAACTCTACCTGACTAACCCTACCTAACTAACCCTACCTGACTAACTCTACCTGACTAACTCTACCTGACTAACCCTACTAACCCTACCTGACTAACTCTACCTGACTAAGTCTACCTAACTAACCCTACTAACCCTACCTGAGTAACTCTACCTGACTAACCCTACCTAACTAACCCTACCTGACTAACTCTACCTGACTAACTCTACCTGACTAACCCTACTAACCCTACCTGACTAACTCTACCTGACTAACCCTACCTAACTAACCCTACCTGACTAACCCTACCTGACTAACTCTACCTGACTAAGTCTACCTAACTAACCCTACTAACCCTACCTGAGTAACTCTACCTGACTAACCCTACCTAACTAACCCTACCTAACTAACCCTACCTGACTAACCCTACCTGACTAACTCTACCTGACTAAGTCTACCTAACTAACCCTACTAACCCTACCTGAGTAACTCTACCTGACTAACCCTACCTAACTAACCCTACCTGACTAACTCTACCTGACTAACTCTACCTGACTAACCCTACTAACCCTACCTGACTAACTCTACCTAACTAACTCTACCTGACTAACCCTACCTAACTAACCCTACCTGACTAACTCTATCTGACTAACTTTACCTGACTAACCCTACCTGACTAACTCTACCTAATTAACCCTACCTGACTAACCCTACTAACCCTACCTGACTAACTCTACCTAATTAACCCTACCTGACTAACCCTACTAACCCTACCTGACTAACTCTACCTAATTAACCCTACCTGACTAACCCTACTAACCCTACCTAACTAACTCTACCTAACTAACTCTACCTGACTAATTCTACCTGATTAACCCTACCTGACTAACTCTACCTGACTAACCCTACCTGACTAACTCTACCTGACTAACTCTACCTGATTAACCCTACCTGACTAACTCTACCTGACTTACTCTACCTGACTTACTCTACCTGACTAACCCTACCTGACTAACCCTAACCCTACCTGATTAATCTACCTGACTTACCCTACCTGACTAACTCTACCTGACTTACCCTACCTGACTAACTCTACCTGACTAACCCTACCTGACTAACCCTAACCCTACCTGATTAATCTACCTGACTTACCCTACCTGACTAACTCTACCTGACTTACTCTACCTGACTAACCCTACCTGACTAACCCTAACCCTACCTGATTAATCTACCTGACTTACCCTACCTGACTAACCCTACCTGACTAACCCTAACCCTACCTGACTAACTCTACCTGACTAACTCTACCTGATTAACTCTACCTGACTTACTCTACCTGACTAACCCTACCTAACTTACCCTAACCCTACCTGACTTACTCTACCTGACTAATCCTAACCCTACCTGACTAACTCTACCTGACTAACTCTACCTGACTAATCCTAACCCTACCTGACTAACTCTACCTGACTAACTCTACCTGACTAATCCTAACCCTACCTGACTAACTCTACCTGACTTACTTTACCTGACTAATCCTAACCCTACCTGACTAACCCTACCTGACTAACTCTACCTGACTAACCCTAACCCTATCTGACAAACCCTACCTGACTAACTCTAACCCTATCTGACTAAACCTACCTGACTAACCCTAACCCTACCTGACTAACTCTACCTGACTAACTCTACCTGACTAATCCTAACCCTACCTGACTAACCCTACCTGACTAACTCTACCTGACTAATCCTAACCCTACCTGACTAACCCTACCTGACTAACTCTACCTGACTAACCCTAACCCTATCTGACAAACCCTACCTGACTAACTCTAACCCTATCTGACTAAACCTACCTGACTAACCCTAACCCTACCTGACTAACTCTACCTGACTAATCCTAACCCTACCTGACTAACTCTACCTGACTAACTCTACCTGACTAATCCTAACCCTACCTGACTAACTCTACCTGACTAACTCTACCTGACTAATCCTAACCCTACCTGACTAACCCTACCTGACTAACTCTACCTGACTAATCCTAACCCTACCTGACTAACTCTACCTGACTAACTCTACCTGACTAATCCTAACCCTACCTGACTAACCCTACCTGACTAACTCTACCTGACTAATCCTAACCCTACCTGACTAACCCTACCTGACTAACTCTACCTGACTAACCCTAACCCTATCTGACAAACCCTACCTGATTAACTCTAACCCTATCTGACTAAACCTACCTGACTAACTCTACCTGACTAACCCTAACCCTACCTGATTAATCTACCTGACTTACCCTACCTGACTAACTCTACCTGACTTACTCTACCTGACTAACCCTACCTGACTAACCCTACCTGACTAACCCTAACCCTACCTGACTATCTCTACCTGACTTACCCTACCTGACTAACTCTACCTGACTTACTCTACCTGACTAACCCTACCTGACTAACCCTAACCCTACCTGACTAACTCTACCTGACTAACTCTACCTGATTAACTCTACCTGACTTACTCTACCTGACTAACCCTACCTAACTTACCCTAACCCTACCTGACTTACTCTACCTGACTAACCCTACCTGACTAACTCTATCTGACTAACTCTAACCCTATCTGACTAACCCTACCTGACTAACCCTACCTGACTAACTCTAACCCTATCTGACTAAACCTACCTGACTAACCCTAACCCTACCTGACTAACTCTACCTGACTAACCCTAACCCTACCTGACTAACCCTACCTGAACAAATCTACCTGACTAACCCTAACCCTACCTGACAAACTCTACCTGACTAACTCTAACCCTATCTGACTAAACCTACCTGACTAACCCTAGCCCTACCTGACTAACCCTACCTGACTAACCCTATCTGACAAACCCTACCTGACTAACTCTAACCCTATCTGACTAAACCTACCTGACTAACCCTAACCCTACCTGACTAACTCTACCTGACTGGCCTGGCCCTGCACCTGACTGGCCCTGCCTGACTGGCTCTGCCTGGATCCTGACTAACCCTAACCCTACCTGACAAACTCTACCTGACTAACTCTACCTGACTAACTCTAACCCTATCTGACTAAACCTACCTGACTAACCCTAACCCTACCTGACTAACTCTACCTGACTAACCCTAACCCTACCTGACTAACCCTACCTGACTAACTCTACCTGACTAACCCTAACCCTACCTGACTAACTCTACCTGACTAATCCCAACCCTACTTGACTAACTCTACCTGACTAACTCTACCTGACTAACACTAACCCTACCTGACTAACTCTACCTGACTAACTCTACCTGACTAACCCTAACCCTACCTGACTAACTCTACCTGACTAACTCTACCTGACTAACCCTAACCCTACCTGACTAACTCTATCTGACTAACCCTACCTGACTAACCCTAGCCCTACCTGACTAACTCTACCTGACTAACCCTACCTGACTAACCCTATCTGACTAACTTTACCTGACTAACTCTACCTGACTAACCCTACCTGACTAACCCTACCTGACTAACCCTATCTGACTAACTTTACCTGACTAACTCTACCTGACTAACCCTACCTGACTAACCCTACCTGACTAACCCTATCTGACTAACTCTATCTGACTAACTTTACCTGACTAACTCTACCTGACTAACCCTACCTGACTAACCCTATCTGACTAACTTTACCTGACTAATCCTAACTCTACCTGACTAACTCTACCTGACTAACCCTACCTAGCATCCATTAGCTGTGCCTCCCTTGTCTCTAGTGCCAATGCTAAGCTAAGCTAAGCTAACACAGTGAGCTCATAGAGAGGGGACAATTGGGGATGGACATGTGGGTCAGCAGGATGTTTACAGAGAGGAACATGATGACAGTAACAGCTGAGTTAGCATTAGCCATTAGCTGTCAGAGGATGGATCTATTTTTAGAAGTGGGTCAGTGAGACAGCAGAGAGACAAAAACATGGGCCCAGAGTCCTGAACAACAGGGTCCTGGTCTAAAGACATGGTCCATAAAGGAATCAGGACAGAAACATTAGAAAAGATCAATAACTTAAAAAAAGTTTGAATATAGAGCCTGAACTAGAGGAAACCAGAGATCTGGTTATTATATGGAATTTAGAATAACAGTGTTTAAATTTATGAAGTTAGAATATTGTTTATATTTTTATTAATGATTTATTTATGTATCATTGAGTTTATTAACATATTATTTACACTGATATTATGTATTTATGATTCATATTTATATAATTCATTTTTATTTTTTATATATTTGAAGTTGACAATATATTTATATAATTTCTATTATACATATCATTTATTTTTGTTATGCTACTTAAATTTAAATAATCTAAATTTATATTATTCATATATCATTTATTTTATGTTACTAGAGCCCCTTGCAGGACTCTGTTCTTAATCCTGCTGGATTTCCAATCATTACC